>NW_015113327.1:0-39170 GCF_001443285.1 Poecilia latipinna | reverse complement strand
TATATATATATATATATATATATATATATATATATATATATATATATATATATATATATATATATATATATATATATATATATATATATATATATTATGTTTGTGTGTTTGTTTGTTTTTTGTTTTCCAAATAGCCAGGACTTGGAGCAAAAAAAATCTCTTTGATTTGGGTAGTTTGTGGACTTTTTCCGGTGCCTTCCCAATCCATCCATCCATCCATCCATCCATCCATCCATCCATCCATCCATCCATCTTCTAACACCTTTGGTTGTCCCTATTGCCGGGGTCAGAAGGGGTGCTGGTGCCTATCTCCAGCGAACGTTTCGGGTGAGAGGCGGGGTACGTCCTGGACAGATCGCCAGTCTCTCGTAGAGATAAACAGGACAAAACATCCGGTTCCTTTCTTGGAAAGCTTTTACTTTGAAAAAGGTGACCGGAAGTTCACCCACCGAGACAACAGCTTGACGACTTACTTTAAGAGTAACCGCAAACCTCTGGATTTTGGGCAGAAAGGGGTTAACCGAACGGTAGGAAAGGCCCGCAGGGTCACATAAAAGCCCTTTAACGGAACCAGGCAGCCGGTGACCTCCGCTCGGACCACGCTGGCAGTAATGAAGCCCGCCCGGCTGGTTTTCCAGCAGCGCACAGAAACGCCATAGTAATCGTTAAAAAATACCGGAGAACAGCGGACTCTCGTTTCGCTACCGCTGCCCCCCACCTTTTTTTTTTCTCTCCTTTTCTTTTCGTCGCTTTGTCCTCCGGTACGGACATGCAAACATGCGCGAGAAAATAACCAGGGCCGTGAGATGTGAGCGGGCCGGCTCGGTGCTGTTATCGGTAATAAAGTAGTTAGAGGACGGACGCCGGTTGTCGTATGAACCCGGGCAGAAGTCGGCCCAGCTGCTCGGTCGTTTCCACAGACTCAGAATGAGGAAACCCAAAGGGATTCGGATGGTTTCTGCCCTGTGTCTGGGATGTTTCATTGTGGTCATCTTCTACTTTAACAGCAGTCTGAAGCCAGGTGAGCTTTAACACAAATCCATAAATATAACCCTGCGGCGGGAACAGAAATACTTGTCTGTGTTCCAGTATGTCCGTTTGACATTTATCTTTATCTGGGGTAAAAAGCTCAGTCTGAGCCTGATTCACCAGAATGTGTTGGATCCCAACCAGAGACAAAAGAAGAACACCTTCCACTGAAATGCATTCAGGTGTGGCAAATCCCGTCAGGTTAACTGGAATTATCAATCATTAAATATGAAGCAATCATTCCTGCAGCCATCATAATAAAATAAACATCCGAATTCATTTACATTTAGGTCATGTTTCTATTTGTATATATTTTTTAAAAATCTTATTTTGTGCTTCAGTGCACCCTGTTATGGACATGAGTATTCTGCACATGGAGCACCAGGTCATTTTCTTAGTGACTTAATAATGAAGTCCATTAAGTCTTTCTCAATATTTTGTGTTTCTGCTTCCATATTTCCATGCAGTACCTAAGAATGGGATTTTATTACAAGAAGTATAATCTAAATCACACACATATGTGAAGTAGAAGGAATGGTGAGATTCAGTTTTTTTTATTATTATTATTATTATTATTATTATTATTATTATTATTATTATTATTATCACAGCCTGGTGCCCTGTCCAGGGTGTATCCCGCCTCTTGCCCGGAGTTTAGCTGGAGAGGCACCAGCAGCCTTCCTGATCCCACTAAGGGACAAGGGTGTACAGAAAATGGATGGATGGATGGATTATTATTATCATAATTTCTTTTTATAAATAAAAATGTAAAACTATTGGCATATGAATCCAGCCCCCAATTTACTCTAATACTCCTTAATAAAATCTACTGGAACCACTAATCAATCGGAACAGTACATCCCCTGGAGTGACGCACGGCAGTGGCAGCAGCATGCTGCTGGGATGCTTCAGCATAGCGAAGTGGGGCGGAGTTAAAGGGCGGAGCTAAATCCAGGAGTGTCCTGCTGAAAGACTTGAGACAACAATACAGCCAGAACTCAGAACATTTTCATTCATATATATATGTGTGTGTGTGTTCTTATTGCAACACAGCATTTCCCTGTCTGTATACGTTATTGATTATCACCGTGGTTACTCGTGGAATATCAGAGGAATATCTGGTCCCTGCTGTGATGTCACAGAGCGGAGTAGTTATGTGTTGTAATAATTATAGAGATTTCTTTTTCGTACTGTAAGTGTTTCCTGACTATGTTTTATCTTAGTGGATTTTAACCAATCAGATGAGCTGCTTCATAGTGTGGGACGTCCTGATCAGGATTATTTTTGCCTCCAATATTCAACATGAGTCATTTCATGATACAGTCGATGTCATATACATGTTTGAAAACTGCAGTTTTATAGTGCAGTAAAACCAACAGTAGTTCATCAGTTTTATAATCCGAACTGAGCAGCAACTGGTTTAGCATAACATCCAACACGTAGCAGCTGTTAGCATCAACAGCTGCTACGATAGGCCTTCAACATTACAATTAACTAAAACAAACAAAATAATAGCGACTGAAATTAAGACAACATTTCCGTTAATTTAAATAAATATAAAATAATGGTAATTATTGGAACTTTTCGAACCGATTTTTTTTTTTTCCTCCCACAACAGCAGTTTATGTCAGCCGTCTGCAGATTACTGCCCTCCATCCTCATCCTGGTGGTCTGCAAAACCATAACAGAATGAGTTTGGAGAAAGCAGCAGTCAGCTGGTGAGACAATAATTGAAAATATTTTTTATATATTATATCTTCTGTTGACTATTTATTATCCCAAATGATGTATAAATAGTCACTTTTTGAATTCCGCACCTACAAATTGACCAAAATTATGAAAAACAAGACTATTATCATAGCTAGTAAAACCTGAACTAAAGTTAAACAGTGTTAATAGCAAACCCACTGTAAAAACAAATTTAAACAAACTGAATTAGTCAAACAAAAAAATCACAATGAAATAAAACTAAACTGTAATGAAAAGCCCCAAACTATTCTATCCCTGATTGGAACATGAAGTTATGCCGTTACTATTAGTTATCTAATAATTATGGCATAATAATAATAATGCAGTGATACATTGTCAAAGATCAATAAACTTCCAATTCTAATGAACATTTAAAACTGAAACTGAAAAGCATTTTTAAATATCCAAAGAAATAAACAAACAACATAAACAACAAATAAATAAATGATGAAGTTTCTGTAAATAAAATTGTCCTTCAGAAAAAAACACCAGACTGAAGCCTGGAGAGGAAAGGGGGAAAAAACCCACACTAATGGAAATTATTGAGCTTGCTTTAATTTTTCATAAGATTTATTGTGGCAGGCGTAAATATCTGCCAGATTTGACTTATTGAGACCGATATCAATATGTGAAAGTTGTGCTAATATTGGCCGATATTCCGGTTGGAATCTTTGTGTATTTAAAAAAAAAAGCAATTAATTGCATTCAGTTTTTTTAAGACGTTAAAATCCATGTAAATAATGAATCGAGACAAACAAGTCAGTGAAGGGTTGAATAAGTTCAGTGGAGTTTTGTGCTGACTGTCCCTCCTGCTGCCTCGTGTCTCGGATCCGTTGTCGATCGTCTGCATGAATGAAGCCGTGTGCAGAACGGTGGAAGACTCACTCTGGTATTTCTGCTTTCATGCACTTCAAATGCACTTGGAAAGCAGCATGTTTCTGACAGATTAATACAGCCTGCTGGCTTTCAGTTTGAATAAATTGATTTCAGAAATAAGCATGAACAATTCATCCATATTTGGAACAGCTGAACAGTTCTTTTCTGCTCCATGTGGGCTAAAGGTCAGGCTGTTTGTCTAAACTCCATATGGAGCAGCAAGATGCTCTGTAAACAGAGGAATGTTTGGGTTGCACTTATTATAGGATTGTAGTTTTTTATGTACTTTGGCACTCTGAACCCACAACACTGAGCTACGGACTCTGCGGCTTTACAGTGCATGTACTGTAGATGTGAGCATTGGTCCACTTTAGTCCAAGAGAAAAGGGGAAATGTTCCAAGAAACATCCTGCTAATTCGAGTCACAAATACTTTATTTATGCCAAAGGGAAATTAAATGTTGTCATAACTCATGTGTTATGACAACATGTGGAGGCTGATGCTGTAGGCAGGAAGTGTCTCCAGTAGCAGTCAGTTTTACAGTGAATCTGAAGAGGCCTCTGACTGAAGACAGGTGCTGTCTTAGTTTCACAAGCCTGTTGCAATGAGCAGGTCATCTTTAATTGAGAGATAAATTAAAATGAGCTCAATAATTTCCATTCAGATGATTCATATTTTTTGAAGGAGGATTTTTTTCACAGACTTCATAATCCTTTTTTATCTGTTTATTTCAGTTGCATCTGGTTTCTATTTCTGTTTTATGTATTGTATTTGGTTTGTGTTTTACTTAGAATATTTGGAATATATTCCAGTTCCAGTGTTGAGAGTTTTTACAAAATGAGTTTATCAAACTTGTATTGTTATGCCATTTTAAATATTACTTAAAAAATGTCTCAAAGTAACCAATATTAACTGATAAATCAATAACAATATGTTGCAGTAAATATGTGATCAATATAAATAGATAACTGCTTAAAAATGAAGAAAAACATTGTGGAGAAAAACCTGGATAAACAGGAAATGACACGTCACCAGTTGGACAGTAATTCAGATATTTAAATAAAAAGCTAATTAATGTCATGGTACATTTTCAGCCATATGGTCAAATGACATTAACAGAGATTAAAAGCCTAAACATGCAATTCCCAAACCCAAAAGATGTGGAGTAAAAGTCTCCAAAAAGAAGAAATGAGCAGCAGAGACCTTCTGCTCCAGCAGGCCGCCTCCATTTTGGCTCATTTCTAGACAGATATTCTGTTAAGGCTTTACTGGCCTTAACAGGTGACCTGATGGAAACCAACAGCCAGACAGCTTCACTGACAGCAGCTCTTCTGTATAGATGCTGTTACCGAATCCATAAGGTCAGTCTCAGTGAGCAGTTTTACAGTTATTTTCATGTGGGCACATAAACGTTTCTGTGTGAACCAGACTTTAGTTGTCCTGACGGGCTAGTGGCAGAATCCTCAACACTTCAACATTTACCTGTCGCTTTATCACTGTAATTGTGCTCAGAATGCAAAGATCCATTTTGCTTTCTCTCACACAGTGTGGCGTCTCCACTGCTCTTTACATAAATAATCCGTAACCAGTTCAGGCAGCGTTGAATGCTGTTTTCATGTTAAAGAGAAATCTGAACCAGTTTGTGTTTTATTGGCAGCTCAAAGCTTTAGAGGGTTTCCTGTGGCTGCATGCACCTGTCTCAAATTATGTTATATTTCCCTCCATTGCCAGAGTTTTCCTCTTACATGATCCTGGAAGCAGGATTGATGTTTATGTCAGCGGTAACACTACAGACCCAGATGTGGAGTGACGCCTCTCGTGCAGTTTGTTCTAGAGGTTTAATTAGCAGCAGATGGAGGATGGAGGGTAGAGACAGCAGCCTGGAGGCTGCAGGCGGCCGTCACCATCGCTCCTGCTCAGCTCATTCCTTCCCTGCCCAACCTCCACACCACAAATTATCTGTGCAGTACTTCATCTCACTGCATGCTGAGCGTTAAAGCAGCTTGTTCCCCGGCTCCCCGGGAGACATTTCATCTCTTGGATCTGGAGGAAAGCTTTAGATGTGAAGAAATTTGCAAGAAAAAAACTTTTCAAAGTCAAAAATTTTCTACTTTTGGAAATCTTCTGGATTTAAAATGTCAAAAATTCACAACATTTGAAGCTCAGACATGGTCATGTTTTTAACTAATTAATATAAAACTATCTGAGTTTTTACTGGTAAAAGTTTGACTTTTCAAACTCAGAAGGTTCCAAGTATTTTCTAGAAAATTTATAAGATTGAGAAGATCTCAAAACTTCTGAGATTTTCTTGCAAATTCTTGATGTTTGGAGATCAGAAGCTTCCTTGTTTGTGTGTATGTGTGTGTGTGTGTGTGTGTGTGTGTGTGTGTGTGTGTGTGTGTGTTTTGGGGATTGGGGGATTAGAATTTAGTTTTTGATTAATATCAAAATTTCTGGGGAATTTTCTAGCAAAACTTTGTCCTTTCAAACTCAGAAATTTTCAAGTGTTTTCTAGAACATTTCTGAGAAAAATCTTAAAATTTGTGAGTATTTTCTAGCAAAATTTCAATTTGTTTTTGGTCGTTTACATGCAGCTTAATGCTGCAGGTTCTGGCTTTGAGTCCGAAAGGAAACTAAATGACCAAAAGTTCAATTTAAATTCTTATATAAGCTACAACATGATTGTTATTAGAAACATAATGATCAGCATCAACACAAACATTTTATTACATAATGCGCCACATTATCACTTTATAATTTGTTAAGCAGAGCTGCCTCATAATAATCGGTGGAAAATGTAAAGTTTTTATACATAATGTGGCAGAAAGTTTTGCAAAATGTGTTCAAGGATTTTATTATGTTTTGCGTTGATTATTACATAATGCTATTTCAATGATGTTTTATTACTTTTTGAAGATTTTACTTCATTATTACATAACACAGCAACACATATGTACTGCAGGCCGGGTGTAGAGGAGGACTGCTCTCCCTCCTCAGCCTGTCTGATGACGGCTCTCAGGTTCTTATTCAAGCAGTCCTCTGGTTCCTCTGAATCTGATCAGGACCATCTGTTTTGGAAGCGGTTATTCTCAAATGATTTGCAGGTTTGCTCTGTCGCAGATGAAACTACTCATGACGTTCTTCAGAACCTTTCAAAACGAGCTGCACAGATTACATTTCCTTCAGCTAAACGCTCCCCACATGGACCACAGCCCACCTGGACCTGTCAGAGATGACACTTTGTTTCTGAGCACAGCGTTCCACTCAGAACTACACCTGACAGACTCTTGTTTGCATTATGATGCGATGGTTTGGTCGACTGTCTGATCAGGAGAGAAGTAAAGAGGAATAATAAAGTTGGTTTCTCAGCAGTTTTTGTGACCCTGCCATCCCCAAGAGATGGAGTTATGCAACTGAGGAAAACAAGAAAAATCCTTCCACATTTTGTTTTCTTCCAAACAAGTCATTTTTCTCTGCACACGTTGGGGCTCAACGTTTTTTTTCATCTGCTGTGTGTTTGTCACCACGATCCCCAACGTCCAGGCTGAGCATAGATGTCTGCGAAAAGAAAAAAGCAGACGCAAAATTTACATCCCGCATGCTGTCGCAAAAAAAAAAAAAACTACTTGCGAGGTTCTAGAGGAGCCTGAATTTGAGGTGTGTGGACGTACTAATTAAATCATGTTTAATTAGTTCCACGTTTAGACGAGACCACATACACCTCAACAGCTACAGCGGTGTAGTTCTTATGCCAGGCTACTGTGTGGCGCTGTGATTTTAGCATGTCAGTGTATGCGTTTTTGGCCCTTAGCTTTTATTTTCCCTTTTTAATGTAATTATATTTTAAATATCTTTGAGAATAAAATTGGACCAAAGTCAGATTCCTTGTTTGTCTGCACAGACTTGATGAATGAAGCTGATTCTCCTTCCTAGACTTCACTCCTTCTGACCCGGCCTCAATGTTTTATTCTGAAAAGTTCCCTTCAGAAATGTTACAACTCTAAACAGGAGTCAAGATTTAAAGGAACTCAGTGTTTCAGCTGTTTTACAGTTTTCTGGAAGTTTGTTCCAGATTTGTGGTACATAGACGCTGAATGCTGCTTCTCCTCCTTTGGTTCTGGTTCTGGTGATGCAGAGCAGAACCAGAACCAGAAGACCTGTTACCTCTTACAATTCACACTGTGTGGCTCAAAGTAGCATTTCTTAATTTAAAAGTGTATTTTATGTTATTTTGAGTTCTTCATGTTTTTCCACTGGAGGTCTTGGCCCCCAAAACACCGCCGCCATCTTTAGCATCAGCAGTAGCTGATGCTAACTGCAACTAGCGCTTAGCTAGCTTACAGCTTACTGCTTACAGATATATTATAGTTGTATCCAAATTCAGGGTCTGCTAATGTGTGTCAAGCTTCAGCATAACCAAAAGTCTTTATTAGCCAGCTCTGTCATCACAAAATTCAAAAAAGACTTCCCTTTTCACTTCAAAATAAGAGCCTCCAACATGGATGCAACATGGTGTTGATGTCATTTCTTATCTGTCTCCTAATGATGGCTTCATTAATTCACCATTTGTCATGTGTTCATAGTATTTAGAGTTAGTAAAAAAAACTTGACTGGTGATTTTTACTGTTGAGTTTTTGTCCAGAACTGGTCTGGCTCTATACGTTTATCATTTCTACGCTTTTTGACAGGATAAGATTTACACTCATTTTTCACACAAAAGGATGAGGCTTTTACTTTTACAGCATTTCTCATAGCAAAGTGACTCCTTGGCATTAGAAGCTGAAGGGGGGTTAGAGGATTGGGGGGCTGTTTCCCCACTGGGATTCAAACAGAGCTCTGTTCATAGCCAAGACAGGACGAACATACATGGGCCGTCCTGCGTTTTGCATTTCCTGCGCTGTGGTTGTGTGACTAGCGGAGCTGCAGTGTTTTCACACCAGACCAGGTGAAACCGGAATGTTTCAAATGGAAAAGTTCCAAAGCGGGATCGATCAGCGTCTTTAGCCCCGCTTTAGTTCTCTCCCTCTCTCTCTCTTAGATGTTTTTTTTTTTAAACATTTCCATAATTCCATATTGCAGTGATTTGCTCTGGTAGAATAATTAGATAGCTTAATGTCCTGATATTTTCACCAGAGAGCCACTCAGATTTCCCATGATGCTGCACTAGCAGGGACATGATGTCACACAATGCATGCTTTCAATGTGTGCCATCTCAGCTTGTTGCTGAGCTCGCTGTCTGCCAGGTGTTAGTCATTTCCTAAACCCAAGCAGACATTACCTTTGCTCACTGGCCTTTAAACGGACGAGGAGAAAAACGTTACTTTGGATGTTTTCATGCGTGAAATGTGATTCTGAGTCAGCAGATAAATCAAAGAGTTAAAGAAAAATGTTGAGTTGGACCTTCTGTTGGCAGAAGGATCATCTGATTTGTCTTTGTTGCTCTTCTCTGCTGATGTGAATCTTCTTGAGGAAATACAAAAAATCTAAAGCTTAGCTTGGTGGAAAATAAGCGTTATCCTTGTATTTAAGTTATAAGCCAATGTTTCTGGGAGTGATATTGAGTCACTTTATAGTATTTCCACACTTCTTCCTCAGAAACTGCAGCTATCTAGACTGGACGATCTGTTCCAGAAGCACAATCGGTACATCAGCTAATTTATGCTAGTGCTAACAGAAATGCTTCCAGGAAGGATATCTTTATTTCTTTTTTTTCTTTTTCTATGTCATTGTATGGTAAAAATAGTGTATGATTTAAAAAGAATAACAAGAAATAAAAACAGAAACAGTTTAACAGCAAGTAAATATATAAGTATATAAGTAAGTGTATATATAGTAGCTGGTGTAGAATAATCAAATATGAGGAAAGATTCTTTGTAAAAACATCAACTCCTTCAGCCTCACTGCACAGAGTAAAAGCTCCATTGATTTTTAACACATGATTACACTTTACTAAATGTTGTGACTTTTCTGAGAATGGGCTTTAAGAAAATGTAAAGTTTAAACACTGAATGTTTTGTTGTTGTTGCGTCCAGATGTGGGTCAGTGTAGGATCCTCTCAATATTCTAATCTAGAATGTTTTCATTAGCTTTTATGATCAGCATTACAGAAATAAAGACTTGATATGATGTGAGTTTCATTTAGTGAACTGAGTTACTGAGATACATCAACTTTACATCAAAATTCTGACTTATTGAGTAGGACTGCATGTAGATCACGTAAGAGACAGACATATATACATGTGGACTACATCATTTTTTGTCTTTTAGATTTTTATTTTAAAATTTAAAATGCCATGTCTGCCCTTCATACTCTGTCATTCCCTGTACATTACATTTTTACAGTGTTCTCCAGTGTGTGTGCCGTGTGTGTGGCACCCTTGGCTCTCCAGATCACATCCATATGTGAAACGGCTGCAGCTACTCCATGAACTACCAGCTCTGCTGCTCCAGCTTTTTCTAAAACGATATTAATTTATAATAATCCACTCACAGTGGAGCAGTCTCAGGTCTGTTTCCAGATGTTAATATAACATGTAGAGAAAAATAGTTTAATGCTGTTGTTTATGGACTACATGTGTTTATATCTCCTATTACTGAATAGATATTAATGAGAAACAAAATATTGAATATTAGGTCGGTGTTAAGGAGCCACATTATAAATGAACTCAGTTGCAGTTAGATAAAACAAAGCTTCAATAAAGGTTCATTTTTATTCAAGTAAGTGGATACATTTATAATATTTAGTATAATATGTTTAAGGGTTGATTCAAGTAAAATGGATCATTGAAATAATAATAATAAAAAACTTTTAAAAAGTGAATGTCTGTTTGGTTGTTTTTGATCCAAAATAGAGAAGTCCTTTAAACTTTCTGGCTTCTTACATTGTTAGCATGTTAGCTGTAGCTTACAGTTCTGGTAAAAATAGAATAACACAACAGCAAATGATAGACCCAAGGCCCATACCATCAATCTATGCTTCATATTTCCCTTTTAATTCATCAATCATATTTCTGAAATGTAATGTGAAACGTGGTTAGCCACCAACACAGTACAGTGTGACAGTATTTTTGGAAGATGGGAATGATTAAAAAAAGGATCTTAAAGTTAAGGTCTGACCCGCTGATTCGGAATTTATTTATTTTTGTCTGAAAAGTCATTAAATATGGCAACAAAGTCACTAAGTTGGCAACTCTGGGCTGACTGTCATTAACTACACACTAAGATGTGACCTAAGATGGGCTTTACAATGAAGGATCTGTCAACTGCAGCTCACCCAAAATGAATTAACTCTTGGCTGATTTGTTTGTGTCTGTTGCTGAAAATGAGAGGATTTTGTCGAACAGATTTCTCTCGTTGCCCTTCATAAGTTTTGCCGTTATTCTCTGGACCTCTTGGCTTTGAAAGTCTTACAAACTCATTCTTAATGCAGGTCTTTTTAAGTTTTCAGGGATGTTCTGTGGTCACTGCTGTTTGATGGTACAGATTGTTGCACTAATCCAACAAAGCACATAAATGTTTCACAAAGTGTGAAGTGACTGTTCATCAGTGTAACGTCTGTCTTCTGATACCACAGATTCACCACATTTGCTTCAAGTGTGGTTGTGTGAAATGGTGTGTGTGTGTGTGTGTGTGTGTGTGTGTGTGTGTCTGAGCCCGTGAGGTAAAACGATGCCGACCTGAAGGCTCAGACTGATCCTCATCGCCCTCAGCCTCCATGTTAGGTTGGCTTTACACTCAGCCGGCCGCTTTATTCATTTTTAAACTTCAGACTTTTTATCCTCGTTGTTTGTTGACATGTTGTGATGTTATAGCGTTATTGTCTGTGATTCCCATCCCTTTAAATATGCCAACACCTCGTAATGTCTAGTGTGTGTGAGTGTGTGTTTTGTGACATGAACATTGTCACTGATGTGTTTTGTTCTTCAGAACATTTGTCGGAGCGGAGCAGTGGGCAGAAAACCCGGAGGAGCCCCCTGCAGAGCCTGTATGAGGGGGAACAGGTGAGTGGTGTGGGACGCATTCCCTTCTTTTAGAAACCTCAACGCTGTTTTGATTTTCTTTGTTTCTTTATTTTGGGGCGGTGTTAAAAGCCCCTTTGATTTTTGTGTCTTGTAGTCAAATTGCACTCTTCAGAAGTTTTGTGCCTTAAGGTGCGACTTTGCAGATCATCGCCTTTTTATTTGTTTTAGAAAGAAGAGCCACTTCCTTCTCTTGCAGTTATTGTTAAAACATTTTACAACTACATAAGTCACAGAATATAATAAGTTATTCTCTTAATGTATATTTTTAATTTATTGACCTAGTTAACACTTCCCAGTTTATTATTGTTCAGAATGTGCTCAGAAACAGTTTTTTGAGCACATAAACCTTCTCTTTGAATTTTCCATTTTTAACAGCAGAAAGCATCACCAGACGGTGAGACTTTAGATGTTCTATCTTATCACCTGCATTTTATCCTTTGCTGCCTTCGTCGTTGGTTGTGTTTCCTGTGTTGGTTGTTCACTGAGATCTCAAACCTATCCACATTTTTTTTTTCTTTTTCAGATTTGAAATGCTTTGTGTAAAAACACAGCAGCTGTTCCCAGTTAAGTCTTTCTGTGTGGAGAAGGAAGGTTTAATTTTCATAAAACAAACAAGCTCCAGCAGGTTCCCCTTAAATTTAACTGCTTGTAATATTTTCTTCATTTTCCTTCCTCCTCAGGTCTTAACTTGCTAATCTCTCAGGATGGTAATTAGGAGGTAAACTGTTGGCCAGACTCACTTATGTGTCTGTTTGGCCCAACTCAACCTTAAGCAGCTCTTAAAACTTAGAGGTTTGGGCAAAATAAGCTGTAAATATTGTAGAGTAAATACTTAAAGTGGGGAAACTTGGTGTTTAATAAACCACCAATTTTTTATGTTTCCCTTCTGAAGAACGGAGAGATCTTGGCCACATAAAATCTGAGCTCATAGTGATGAACATTTTAAGAAATTTCTTATAACTTCTTGAATTCTACAATTTTTCCTTGAATTTTAAATCAGTAAGATAAAAGTTAAAGAGATGGGCAGATCGATCCGAAATATTGATAACATGTCGGTATTGGTATATTGAAATTTCATCTGATTTAAATATTGTAGTTTCTCAATTTTACCTAAAAACAGATTTTTGTTTTGCTCTCAAATTATATTTTTTGCACTTTAAGGAAAGATATCCACATAAATTTGCTTTGTTGTTTTATTATTATTTCTGTTTATCTTGTATTTTGTAGACATCTACAAACTTTGTCCAAATTGTGTCCTAGATTTTAATAAAATATTTCTAAGAAAAAAAAACACAAAAACACCTAGAGGTCAGCAGTATAACGATATAAAAACCTACATAATAAAAGCATTGATAATATTGATATCAGTATTGATGATATTGGCCTATATTTACTTGGTATCGGATTGACAGCAAAATATTTAGTATTGCACTCCTATCTAGTGCAGGGAATTCTGGGTAAAATACAACCAAAACAAACATGCGTGTCCAGTGCTAGCAGAAGGAACGACTCAAGGTTTTGTTTTTTACCAAAGACAAAGGAGAAATCCTACAACCACTAAAATCTGATGCCACTCCATTTTTGTTTACATAAAGAAGGAAGATTCCAAAAATGTAGCAATAAAGTCAGAATCAGAGGAATGATTCAGACTTTTTATGGCTAGCAATGATATCGTGCTTCTATGTGATTGTTTACAGCACATGCAGATTTCCTGTAAGCTTGATATTTAAAACGTCTTCCAGTTTCAGTTTATTAAAATTTAAAATGTATTGACCTTTGAGGTGCTGTTCTTGCATTATGATGTCATTACCATTCTATTACTTGAAAATGGTCTCTCGTTTACTGCAATAACTTTTGGGACAATTTATCATCCAGCAACATTTGTTAAGGTGACAGGCCTTGTTGCATGTGGTTCACCTGAAAACCAAACCCTTTATGTTAACCCTCAGCAGCAGTACCAAACCCTGCTGCTGTCTCCCAAGGACATG
Organism: Poecilia latipinna; assembly: GCF_001443285.1. Classification (NCBI taxonomy): domain Eukaryota; kingdom Metazoa; phylum Chordata; class Actinopteri; order Cyprinodontiformes; family Poeciliidae; genus Poecilia; species Poecilia latipinna. Next base: position 25,507 of record NW_015113327.1, on the reverse strand, counting down.
TTTGACTTGGACGGTCCTAGTTGCTATTAATGTCCCCTCATTGTCCACACGGACAGACTTAAAGGCGAGGTCTAGGTTTACGTGAGAGTACGGGCCAGGTTCTGCTGCTCAGAGCGTAGCCCCTCAGAGTTTCCTGGATGTTCCAGTGTCTGTCGGCAGACACTGAGAGCCAGTCATCGAGTCGGATACAGAGTCAGACTCTGAGCTCTGGGGCTGTGGCCGCTGCACTGCCAAGCCAGCCCGAGTAAATAAAAAGAGTAAATAAGACATTTGTGCCAGTAGGAGAACAGGATGAACTAGATGACCCCTGGTTTTACCAGGTAGCTGCATGTTCCAGCGGCCGTGAGACCACCCTCTATGGAGTCAGAGCTTCACTCACCATGGAGAAGTGAAGTCCTCATGACATGCAGAGCATCTGATTTAATGAGGAGTTTGTCCTCCAGTACAGTGCACTGCAAAGGAGGTTTTTACCTAATAACTATAATCTTCAACATACAGTGCATCCAGAAACTATTCACAGCACTTTACTTTTTCCACATTTTGTTATGTTTCAGCCTTTTCACAAATAGTCTTAATTAATCATTTTCCTCAGAATTGCCCACCTGAGGGTCCAGGTTTCTGGGGACAGGTGTTGTGACTTAGCTATGGCTCTGAACACTGTGATGCAGGCATCAGATTGTCTTGAGCCATGTTTCTAGTATCTGTCCCCATCAAATAAACTGTAAAAAAATAAATAAATAAATAATAGAGCTAAGTTGGTGACATCATATTCAAAAAGACTTGAGGCTGGAATTGCTGCCAAAGGGGGATCAACAAACTATTGATCAAGGCTGTCAATGTTAATGTAAATGTGATATCTTAATTTTAAATTTGCAAAACTCTCAAAAACCTTTTCCACATTGTCATTATGGCAGATGTGTGTGTAAAATGTTGAGGAAAGAGATTCATTTAGTAGAATCTGGAATAAGGTTTTCCAGATGCGCAGTGTATTGTGAGCGCATCACCAAGTCATGCATATGTGTGAAGGTGTAGGAAAATGTTACATGGTCCTATTAGCATTTTCAAAAAACAAAACATCTGATATGTGTGATATGCGTTTATCAAAAGCCAAATGTCATGAATGTATTTACAAGGTGTGCTACTTTTCTATTCAAAAACATTCTGAAACCATCCAAACCTGAACCAAATTAAACTATCTGCTCCTGGTTTTCCTTCTCCAACAGGTGGAGTCTGCTGTGGCGGCCGTCCATCAGGGTCGCCGGGAGCTGCTGGAGGAGGCCTGCCGCTCCTACACCCGCAAACGCAGAGTCCTCGTCCCCGAAGACCTGAAGCACATTATTGTGGACGACCAGCACGGCCTGCTGTACTGCTATGTGCCCAAAGTAGCCTGTACCAACTGGAAGAGGGTGCTCATGGTTCTGACAGGAGTCTCAGGTGACCACAAAGACCCGCTAGCCATCCCCGCCAACGAGGCCCACGTCCCGGGAAACCTCCGGACCCTGTCCGAGTACTCCACCCCCCAGATCAACCAGCGCCTGCGCTCCTACCTGAAGTTCCTTTTTGTGCGTGAGCCATTCGAGCGGCTGGTCTCTGCGTACCGCAACAAATTCACACGGAGCTACAATACAGCTTTCCACAAACGATACGGCACAAAGATCGTCCGCCGGCACAGGCCAGACCCTCGGCCGGAAGCCCTGGAGAAAGGGGACGACGTCTCCTTTGAGGAGTTTGTGTATTACCTCGTGGACCCCGCAACCCAGCGGGAAGAGCCCTTCAACGAACACTGGGAGCGGGTGCACTCGCTGTGCCACCCCTGCCTCATCCACTACGACGTGGTGGGGAAGTACGAGACGCTGGAGCAGGACTCCCGCTACGTGCTGCAGCTGGCTGGGGCGGACCAGCAGGTCCGCTTCCCCGCCTCGTCCAAAAGCACCAGGACTACCGGAGATATGGCGGCCGACTTCTTCCAGAACATCAGCCCCTTCTACCAGAAAAAGCTCTACAATCTGTATCGCATGGACTTCCTGCTCTTCAACTACTCGGCTCCAGCCTATCTCAAGTTCAGATGAGGCCGGGACGTCTTTCAGACACAAACTTATGGACCTGCTTCTCTTTCTGCTTTTAATGGAAAAATCATGAAGTTTTCATATCTGAGCAGGTGAGAAAAACAAAAGCTGGTGAGGACATTCCATGAGGAGATGGGAGTTTCTGCCTCACGAGGCAAATGAGTTTTTATGGAAGACGTGGAGTTAACTGTTAGTCACTGGCTCTGAATGTGTGAAATGCTGTTCAAGTTTTGGTTTTCTGCTGTTTCAAAGGTGAATTTGCACAACAGGTGATCTCTCTAGAGCAGTGGTGTCCACTTTTTGCCATGTGGGCCAAAATTGTAAAGCGGAAAGTATCCATTTGCCACACAGACTAAATTTTTTAAATAAAATGCTAAATGGAATGTGTCCATGATAGAAACAAACTGGTCTGAAAATGGATCTCTAATTCATGCAAGACTGGAATTATACTCACTTTTGCCACCCATTTGTTTGTAAAAGTTTGCAGTGTTTGGACAGCGCTGCTCTAGGAGGAGAATGAATCGTATCCAGATCGTGTGTGGACAGCGAATGTCTCCAGACATGTGCCTTGGATCGTGGGCCTTCATTTTGTCCCTTGGCAACAAAGAGCTTTTCTAACTGTGACTATTCTGTTTTTTTTACTGTAGGAAACATTTTTTGTGTAACTATTATTTTAATTTATTTCTAGCTCTAAAAAAGCCAAACCAAACTAGGTATATGTTCTTCCATGTCTTTCAAATAAATGCATTTTCACCAAGATGGTTCCATGTGTTTTATTTAACTGAACAAATTGTTTTTTCTTATTTTTACAAATACAGAAGCTCTACAAATTCAGCCAGGCCTCACTGTTATTGCTATTTTTTTCTTTATGGACGTCAAAGAAATAAAGAAAAAGGCTCCACACAAGAATAAACTCTGACCTCAGACACTATTTGTCAATAGGAACACACAGACAAGTTAAATACTAGAGCCTTATAGTGTCTGCTTTATGTTGACATACAAACACAATTATGTCTATTGGTCGTAATATAAACACCCACCATCTAGCAATAACCATAGACGTGCAATAATTGGTGTTTCTACAATTTCAGTTTGAGCTCATTAAACTGCATGTGAACAACAGAGAAATACTAAAGACCAAAGTACTGAAGAGGTTTACAGTTACAGTTTTTCTTACTTGGACACTTTTTTACGTTGAACTGGTCAGATCTGTGACCTAATTCTGACCAGGAAGTGATAATCAGAGCAGAATGAACAACAGCAAAATCTGAGTTGTTGATCTTTAAACTACTCATTATGTGAGTGTTTTGTTTTCCCTTATAGTGAATCATGATTGTGGTAGAATTATGATTTGATCCAAAGTCAGATTATAGCTTCTCTAATTATTAAGTCACCACCTGTCACCTGTCTTTTTGTTTCATTGTCTTTCAACTGCAGCTGCAGTGAGCTCAGCGCTGTGCTTCAGTCTTTCACATTAGATACTGGTGCTGATCAAATGTTTCAAAGCCCGGTCCCTTCAGAGCTGAAAAACCTGAAGGTCAGGGCCAAGAAAGCGGTTCCCAGCAGGTCCCCCAGAGCCGTGAGGTAGGGGATGGAGTAGTTATCTGGATCCAAGCTCCGTCTCCACAGCCAGCGGACCATCAGGACGGAAGAATAGAGCAGAATCACCACCTGGAGGAGGAGGATGCTGGGCTTCAAATGCAAACTGTAGAGGTTTTATTACTTCTTGCAGTAAAGTGTTTCTAACCTGAAGCAGAGCTGCACACAGGTAGCAGATGATGAAGGAAGGCGTCATGGCGGTATGGCCTCCCCTCAGCAGCTGGACTGTGTAGAGGAAGAGGAGGTGACCCGGTACCACAAGGGCCACCAGAACTCTGGCCGATTTAGAGTTCACATCTGGACAAACATGGACAGAGAAGCAAACCTCCAGTAGGTACACTCACAGCTAAAGAGCCAGAAAATGTAGAATCTCCGATTTAGCCAACACGTATGTTTTGTTCTGTGGGAGGAAGCCAATGCCTGGGGCCGTTTGGAGGTAACTTCATTGATTTGTGTTAGTTTAAGTGGCAGCCATTTTGTTGTTTTGGTACACTTGTCTCTTGCTTTTTTAACTTTGGTTGTTTTATGTATGAATATGTTCTGGATGCAACATTAACTGCCCATCCAGGGCTTGAAAAAATCTGAACTGAACTGAATCCTAATTTCTCTGACTAAGAGTATTAAAGGGAAAGTATTGTGCAAAATTGACTCTTTAATCTTTACACCATGTCATAATGATATTCCCTCATCAAAAACATACCTGGAGTGTTGCTTTTATTCTTAAAGGTATGTTTGAGCAGTCCTTTAATCTCCATGGCAACCACTCAGCTATGTAAAACGCAGCAGTCAGCAAACACCTGGTGAACTCCTTCTGCAGTTTCCAAACTTCTGCCTCACAGGACAACCCTCCATTGCGACTCCCCCATTCAGCTCCTTCAGACTAGTCAGCAGCAATTAGCAAACAACTGAAACTAAGCATCTACTGAGTTTGTTATAGGGCAATGCTGGTAAAGATGTTGTTAAAGGGTTAATAGAGGAGCCATGTTGTGATGAGTTCTTGAAGGCAGAGCTTTAGAAGGAGCAGGAGTTTCTTAAAGAGACAGAGGCTCAATTTCAAGGGGTTAAATTATGAAGTCAAAATTAGGTTAGATTATATATATATATTATACGTATTTGATATTTATAACATTTATGACAGCTGAATGATAGTAAGAATAGTAGTAATAAAAATATATAATTTTTTATAGGGCTTTTTCAGACATTCCAAGATGTTTTACAAGAAAATAAAATAAATGAATAAAGTTAACATAGTAACTTGATTGGTGCTATAAAATGGCAGTGTGGCTGGAAAACACATAAAACTGCCCCAGTCTAATGTTTTCACATTAACAATGCTGTCTCATAGAACCACATGAATGCATTCAATTATTTTTACACATTTGTTAAGCTTAAGTGCGTCTGCCCCTGAAAATCAAATAAAAGTGATTCACACTTGACCCCTAGTTAGGCTTCACTTGACTTCAAATAGGTTTTGGCCTCATCCAACATGTTGACTGTTGACCATCCAACAATATGTTGGAAAAATCAGCTATTTTTCCATCACACATTACATTGCATGGAGTGCACACATAATTCTGTTTTATGTTGTATTAATACATGTGTTCCACTTTGAGACTTTGAGTTTAGTTTATTAAGCTGACTTCTTTTTTGTTGGCCTGTCTGTGTAAATGTCGGATTTGTTCATTTTTTCCATGTTTTGAGTAAACAAAACTCACTTTAAGGCGTCATAAATAATGAACCTGAAAATTAGATTTTTTTTAGTAAACATTCCCACTAAAAATATATCAAAACTAATAAAAATGGCTGTTTTTGTTCTTTTACTTTTATTTCCCAACTAAAGCTCACTATGATACTGATTTATTGACAAAGGGTTAGTAAAGACCCAAGCACTTTTTTAATGTAACATTGTTGTTGGTTTGACCTGAGGAGCAGAAGGCGGTGCAGGGTCCAGGACAGTCAGCACTCATTTTTACTGGGAGAGCTCCAGGAACGCTCCAGTAATGGAGGTAGGTGGACATCCTGCTCGCTTGGACCGCCACAAGATTTCCTCCAACTCCTGTGAGAACACGGAAACATAGAGCAACGGCCATCACTTCTAAGGAGGAGCAGCAAAAGCAAATGAGAGGGATTAGCTGAGCCGGTCAACAATTGATGTCATCCAGCACAAGTTGCTGTGGATTATTATCTCTGCTGCCGCTAAATTCAGGTGTCAGTGGCAATGTGAACAATCCATTAGGGCAGATCTATTCAGTCTAATGTGTCTTTGGTTTCTCGCCCTCAGAATCACTGTCGACTCCATGAAGATACTTGTGTCGACTATGAGTTCAACATTTAATTTTCTGTTGGGACAAATAAAGTATTTTTAGCTGAAGTGACTTAAAAATAAGGAGAATAATAAACAGCATAGTTGAAGATCTACAGATTCATTTGGGAGGAATTACATTTCAATGTCTTTAAACAAAGAAATGTGCCATCCTCATAATCCATCATGAAGAGAAACTACATCATATGTTGAATCAAGGTTCTGATCTGGTATGGATGTGATTTTAAACGCTGAGCCCAGTGCGTCAACAAATAGAGAAAAAACTTAATCCATATCCAAACAATCACTTTACTGGAAATCTAATCCAATTCTGTTTCCCATGACTCCTTTCTTTCCTCTCAAACTGTCTAAAAAGGCATTGTCAAGTTTATTTGGTATTTTCCATCTGCCTTATAACCCCTCCAGCTGATTTTATGAGCAGCAGAGTGACTACTCTCTGCTCTCACAGCTTTGAAGCACACGGATCATCGGAACAAAAACAGGAAAAGTGTTTCTGGTCAACAAGGCGTGAGAGGAGAGCCTGCATTGGAATGCAAATGCACTTCCTGGAGCGGGATGGCACAGAACAGCAGCCAGTGAAGGCATAGTTGGCATTCTGATCAGGCTTGTGGTCTATGTAAAGGCCGTTGTTATTGCTCTCCGCTCAGCGTGCCGCTCTGTGGTCAGCAGGACTCGGGTCACAGACGATCTGGTCCTCTACGCCCCTCTGAGGATCCTCTGACACAGAGGCCAATCAGACTCCAGCAGCTCTTTCATGGCTAATGATTGATGATGGGCTCAGATCTGACGCTGAGCTCGGCCTCAGCAGGGGTTTGGTTTACAGTCAGGCTCTGGAGGAGTTAGAAACATTTAATCCCGTTATTCATTATGGGATTTACTGCTGGCTTCCAGCGTAGTTCAATCATTTCAACATGTCATCATTTTTCTGCGTTGCTCATAGTTAGTCTCTTTAAAAGCGACTCTTTAGAGAGAGAAACATCATCATTATAAATCCCGTCATTGTAATTTAAAGCATTGTTTTAGCTCAATTAAAAGGATTATACCAACAATGATAAAAGAAAAACAAAGTTACTGTTCAAATCTCCGGAGACACTAACAGAGGATGAGTGCTTTATAAAAACATTTTTTACAAAACATCCTTAAACATCTATTGTTTAAGGACGATACAATTGTTCTTCTACTTATCCAACTACCTGCAGTATCTAGCTGTACTGTTATGGATAAGGCTAGCTTGCATGTAAAATGAGTGGAGAATCAGTTCTGGAAACTGTTTATTCCTAATACAATTTGAAAATTTTCTTAACTTTAATGTTCCTTCAAGTTATTTTGACAAATCTTTAAAGATCTTTCCATTTTTTTCAAATGTCAAGTTTAAATTTATGCATAGGTATTATTATTATTATATTTCTAGGCCGTTACTGTCTTGTGAATAAAGTTTGTCTTGTCTGCTTTGACTCACCGTTGATGATGGGCGTGAACACAGCCATGCCTTCAAAGCTGGGGTTGCTCACAGTTTTATCCAGAATCAGACCACCAATACTAAGAAGATGAAAATATGATTACATATCAATCAGAATAGAAAAGTTTTGTTAAAAATAATTTTGATTCCTAATGAGGTCAATTTTTGACTTTTTGGAAATGAAGCTTGTTATGTGAAAAGCTCATGACTAATCTTTGAGTTGACGTGAGGAAATGATCAGATGACTCTCACTGGTGAACTCACCTGCTGACAGACATGGCCAAAATGACTGGCTGCCATCCTGACTTTAGGACCTCTCTGATTGGTGGACTGCGGCTGGCGATGATGACCCACACAGGGGTGAGCAGCAGGAAGAAGCCCCCCACCACGGTGGGCAGGTACCACACATCTGGAGGGCAGGAAAACAAAGAATCAGAAGAATCTGGCTGTGATGACTCAGCTCTTTTCTAGCTCTTAGCAAGAAGTTAATCAGGATTTTGCTGCCCTCCTCTGGTTAAAAAAAACAACAACAATAAAAAAGCAGTTAAAATGCATTAACAATGTTTCTATAACAAGCGTTCCAGATGCTTGTATCACAAAACTCCCTTTCAGTTACTCCACATCTGGGATATTTTTGTTCTTTATTCTTTAAAGCAGCAGTAGGATGTGTTTTCCAGTCACATGGTATAATTTTTTTAGCACAGTCAAGTAACTATGTTACCTTCAGTTGCTAGAAAAATGCTGTCTGTTTCAAATATGACTTTAAATAAACATGACTTCCTAATTTAAATCCTTTAAACTGGGCCCATCTCTCTTTAAAATCTCCTGCTCTTTCTGAAACTCCACCTCCAGGAACTATCTCAGTATTAACCCTTTAACAACATTTTTAGCAGCGTTGCTCTGAGAAGTAGCTCCTATAGTGAGCTCAGCTGCTGCACAGTCCCACTGCTAATTGCTGATGACTAGTCTGAAGGAGCTGAGTGGGGGAGTCCTGGAGAAGGGCTGCTCTGTGAGGCAGAAGCTTAGAAAGTGAGGAACTTTGTCCTTGAAGACGGGGTGAGTTCCACCAAGGTGTTTTGCTCAGCTGAATGGTTGCCATGGAGATGAAAGGATTTTTTTCAAACATGCATGATACACTCCAGGTATGGTTTTAATGAGGGAATAACATTACGACATAATGTAAAGTTCTTAAGTTAGTTTTATACTATACTGTCCCCTTCAGGTAGGTTGTGTCTCTGACCTCTGTAGGTGAAGAAGAAGCTGCTGACCCCAGCAAGCAGGGACAGAGTGATGAGGTCACCGAGGCTAGCAGCGATGGGCGTGGCCACGTTGTCCGGGTTGATGCCCAGCTTTCTGGAGCCAATAATCACGGCCACCACCACCAGCCCTGTCTCAGCCCACAGGACAGCTGGATGAAGCTGCAGCATCACATCAACTATGTTGTATTGTGTAAATTAAAGTGTTATGCGTTGGGCTGACCTAGAGCGAGCGCGGCAATGAAAGCGGTGCTGATGCTGCTGGCACACAGGATGGCAGCCTGGATACCGTCCATTCTCTCTCTGCTCAGATGGCCCAGAGCGACGGCGGCTACGGCAGCCAGGAAGCCCACAACTGTAGCCTGGACCTGGAGACAAATTCAATGCAACATTAAATACAGAGTCCACATTCACACATGGAGGCAAGGAACCACAAACCTGGATGCTTCATTCATCAAAAGTACGCAAAATCATCAATTTTATGAAGCAGCTAGCTAACAGAGGTTAGCTGTCTATGTGTGCAGGAGCTCAAGCTGTTGAGGTCAGGCTGAAGTTTGACCTTTGATTGGCTGGAAAATTAAAGTGCAATCAGTGATCAACATGACTTCTGCCTTAAATGAATGAAACTTCTCTAAATCTATTTCCTCCCTTCCATTTCTACTTTAGTCAGAGGTCAGTATCTTATCCATTCATCCAAATGACAGCTGGATGAGTTTCTCTCTCTATTTTCAGTCATATGAGCTGCTACAGTGTTTCTGGATTTTGGTTTTGGTTTTGGAGCAAAATCCTCCAAGGGTTTGGAGTGAGCTGTTAATAAGATAGTGTGTGTATGTATGTGAGAACGAGAGAACGAGAGAGAGAGAGAGAGAGAGTGTGTGAAGGCCACTTGAATGAGGGCCATGTTACAAAGCACCATCCTCCAGCGTTGCTGAGTCTCGTCCATCTGCCCCATGTTGGCCTGCAGATGGGAACAGATTTACAGAACAATCACAGAAACTTTTCAAAGCACCAAACATTTTACTCATTCTCACAACAGACTTTATTTTGCAGTGTGTGCTTAGAGTGAGTGTTGCACTCACTGCTGTTGACAGACGGGATGCCAGTGTCATCTCTAGGTTTCCCTTCAGCCCCACCAGAGCCGGAACCAAGACGAACACCTCAGAGATCTGCTGGAACACCTGCCAGTGCTGACAAGCACAGAGTGGCATAAACAAATCACAAAGTTCTAATCCACATGTTCAGCTCATCCTCATACCCTTCATTCAGTCACCAACTTTCAATGTGAGCTAGATATCTACTACAGGTGTGTAATACTTCAAACTTTCGTATCGATCTGATACCAATACAGGGTCAGTATCCCCAATACCCATACTGATACCGATACCGATACTGACACTTATTTAAGTTTGATACATCATCAAACTTCTGACCGTTAGATGTTCTCATGGTTTATTTATTATTGAATCATTTTGTTAAAACTTTGGACAAAATTTGTACAAAGTTCACAGGTGTCTACAAAATGCTTTAATGACACACTGACACAATAAACAGAAACAATAGAAAGCCTGTGTGCATTGTTTCATCGATAAAGTGCAAAATATACTTAATTTGAGGGCGAATCAAAACAAAATCTTTTTAAAGTAGAGTTAAGAAACTACAAGCAAAAGTTCAAGAGGGAATCTGAAGCTAAAGTATCAATCTTACCACGTGTCTATCGATTGATACTAACATCTACTTATTATTTTTTTATATATATTTTGGATTCATATGTCAAACTTAATAACTACATACATAAACAATCTCATTTCCTTAATGCCTGGCATGAAATCAGACCGATCTTTTTTTGTCTGAAACAAAAGCTGCTGTAACCGAGTTGCTCCAAAATCATGACTTTCTTGTTCTTTCCTCATGATGTCATATTTTGTAAAGTGCACCAGTCCCTCCAGCAGCAGCACAGGGATTCCCTGCTGGGTTTGAGTTCTCATGTGAGCAAACCTCCTAGTTTTCCCTCCAAATGTAACAATGTTGTTTAAGGTTAAACACGTCAATCTTCCTTTCATCAGACGACTGGTCATGTCGTCTGATGAATGTCTTTTCCCTTCGCTATATTTGTGAACTGCTGTGTGTTTTTTTCCCGTTGTGGCTTCTTCCTTTCTGAATTGGATGAAATGAATAAAAATCCCAGTCCTGTTGTCATTTACAGTGGAGCTTAGAAAACTTATTTCCTGAGCAACAATTGGTTATAAAGAGTTTCAGAACGACTAGTTTGGATCCTGCCAAGTTCAGTAACAACTTTTCTGATTTCTTTGTCTTCATGCAGCAAGTTTACCAAAACAGTCCCTTTAAGCTGTGAAAACCTGACATGCTTCTCTCTATTAATGTTTAAACAAAAAGCCCACTCTGAAGTATAATTCTCCATACTTGCGCGGCGTCCATGACCGGCCCGGACAGCAGGATGTGGAGCCGGACCGGCTTCACCATGAGGCCGCCGGCAGAGCGCCTCCGTCTGCAGCCGAGGCCTCTGGGCTTGTTCCCCTGGAAACGCAGCTGCAGGGCCAGATGTGAAACCGCCATGGCACATCGGTCTAAACCCATCACCACTTCAAGGCTCAGCTCAGATCTGGGATGACATCACTTCCTGTTCATCCCAAGACCTGTCACCTCCACCTTCGCTTTGAAAACTCACAACGAAGTTAGTCTGACTTTAACTCAGAGGGAAGTTCAGTGTGGAAGTCGAGTTTATATACACACACACACACATACACACGCACATCTACTTAATGCAGGTCTGGTAGGAATCTTCTGACACACACACATACACACACACACAAAGTCCCCTTTGTCTCCTCACGCCTCGCTCTTCAGCAGCCGGGCGGCCGAGGCAGAGCGCTGGACGGCCGGCCTGAGCAGGCTCCACCTCCTCTGGGTCAGGGACATCCAAAAGGCCAGGAGCTTCCTCTCTGTCCTCCCGTTTTGCCACTCCGTCTCCTCCGTCTCCCTCCACATGTTCCTCTCTTTGTCCCCCGTGCCGTGATGTCCCGCTTGAGCCTGGAGCCCCTTCTTCATGTCGACGAGGTCTGGTCCAGGCTGTGACCTTCGGACTGACCTCTGTGATGCTGCGTGTCTTTCAAATTCCAGATGAATAAAGACGACGATGTTTTGATCTGAGAGGAAGGAGGGAGTGTGGAGGAGGGTGAGACACTTTTCCCTCTCCGGTCAGGTGGAGCAGACTCCTCCTCCTTCTCCGCCTGCAGCAGGCCGTTGACGCACTCAGAGCGGCAGCAGGTGCTGGACCTGTCGCCGACACGTGGTGCTGCTGCTGTGTGGGAAGGACGAGCTTTACCCTGGTGGACTTGGGAGGGGATGGAGACACATGACCATCTGCTGTCTGCCAGAAGTCAGCCAGTTTCCCTACATAATCTACTGACTTATATGAATTCCCAATCAAAACCCCTCACAGGTAATCTGTCAATGCTGGTGAGACAGGGAGATAAAAAAAAACCCTAACTAGCTCAGACTGAATCTGTTCCTGCGGTATGTGATGTCTGATATGTGCAGATGATCAGCAAGTGTGTGTCCTAAAGGTCCTCACACACACCTTCAGCAGGACGATGACTCAGCTGAAAACTGTCCTTGAGACATGACTGCTGTCACTGCAGCGCCCCCTAATGACTCAGGCGGCACAGCTCACACTTAATAACACACCACATAATACAATCTACTGTATTTTATTGAGGTTTTATATGACAGATCAGCCTCAAGGACAGCTGAAAACTGTCCTTGAGACATAACTGATCAATATTAAGGGATGATTGCCTTAAAGGGGCGGTATTATGTATTGGTATTATGGTGCCATTTTATAGCACAATCAAATAACTATGTAAACTTTGGTTGTCATAAAAATTCTGTATCAAACATAAAATAAATTTGACGGTTTTAGTGTACTAAGGTATTTACACTGAAAGCTAGCCAAAAATACCTTGTCACATTTGGGGGTTTGCAGTGCAAAGCTACAAGGTTTCTGTTGCTTTTATGCCCAAGCAGCCAGTTGAGAGTTGGTGCTTCCTGCTTGTTGCTGATAATTAATACAGAACTTTACAACACTGAACGCAGCACTGTGAAAGGTGGTGGTGGCAGCATCATGATATGGAGATGTTGGGTTTTCTTTTTTAGCAGACAGGGCAGGTGGTCAGAGTTGTTGGAAGGTGAATATGGATAACTTCAGGGAAATATGTTGTTGCTTCATATGATTGTATGGAACAAGATTTCTGTTTATACACGGCAGAAATCTTTGTCATAAATTGTTAGTCATAAAGTAGGTGAGTAGCTGCCTGTGGGTCCAAAATGTTTTCTCTATAATTAACAGTTACAAACAGAGCCTGATTCGTGTTCCTGAATCTGACACTGCTTTTACATTCTTTGGCATCTTTGGAATAATACAAACTTCTAAACTTCTTCAGTGAATTAATTATAATAAGCTAATTTTAACAGTTTTTCCAGATACTTCCTACATTTAGACCTGCATGTTGACACTAACAGAAACAGCAGCTCTGTCTTATCTCTGAAATTTGTTTATTTCTTTCCATGGGACGGGTTGGGGTCACCTCACAGGTCATCCTGACCTCCATTCCCAGTTAAAACTAGATAACAGTTTTAACTTGTGTTCAGCTTCCATGTTGGCTATTGGAAATCCATTTTAACTCTGGAGAATTTGTAAGCAAATCATTACTAAGAAAATACCTTCCTACAAAGAGCTCTTTATCATAAATAAACCCCATGGAGTGTTTTTTGGACCTCTGCGGTTCCCATAGATGTCATGTACTAAACTCTAGTTGTAGCGTCACCAACCTGTGCGCAGTCCAACAGCATTCCGGCTGTCACCATACCCTGCCCGGCCAGCAGGTACGAAGGCAGAACTTGGAGACACATAGTCCAGGATGATTGTCCACAGGAAAGGTGGAGCTTCTCCTCTCTCATCTTGTCAGAACCAGACAGCAGTGCTGCCGAGGCTCATACTGGAAAACTGACCATCTCTAGTTCTCTCACTCCGACTCAGAGCCAAGAGGCCCAGACTCTGTTTGTCTTTCAGCGAGCCAGCCTGCACCCCCTCCCCCTACATGTTAAGTAAAAATATAGGACAAAGTTTCCAATTTATTGGGCGTCTTGTCATAGAGATATTTACATTACGCAATATTACGTTATATCCCCCACGCCATTCATTGACTTAACTGAACAGTGGTTTCATTGTCCTCATTTGACGTTGCTAACTGCGAGCTTGATTTTGTGAAAATGTTACAAACTTTGCACATTTAGCTGAATTTGTTTCCAAAGCTGCTTCTTTTTAATGTTAGCCTCCTCGACGCCAGCCTTACTCTTCCTACTTTCCGCCATATTCATGGGGTATTACGTCACGTTGCGTCTCCAAAGACAAAACAAAACGAGAGCTGCCAATGGGGCGCGCGCTCTGACAGGCCGCTTAAATATAATATCTGCTTCACTTACATTCCAAACATCTGAAACTGGTTTATGACTTGACATATGACTTAATTAAGATATTTGTAATTATCTTAAATTAAATCAAAATCAAATCAAATTTTAGCACATTTCAAGGCATTTCAAAGTGCTTTACATCACAACACAAAAACACAAAATCATGCAACAATCAAAACATTACATTAAGTCAAATTACCATTCGGGATAGTAAAAATGCAGTTGTTTAGAAAAAATTCGTTTTTAGATATCTGGAATGTAATAACTTATAGTCATATGAAACAGATTTTATGTTAATGTTCGTTGTTTAATAAAGTATACCTACAAAACAAACATCCTTATGTCCCAGTTTTTCCTTTTTTATGACAGTGTGAAGCAATAATCTTCCAACCCTTTAACGCTGTTTGATTTCAGTAGCTATAAATAAACAAGAAAAGCCTCTTCACTGCCCTGTTGCTATTAATATACAGACCTCAACCCAAGTTCACGTCTCATGTTATATGTCAAACACTGAGCTCAAACACGAAGGGGCCACAGATTACAGTCTGTCTTCATGTCATTATAGTCAGCTCTGGTGCATTTATTGCTAAACTGCGAGGCTTCTCGGGTCTTTCTTTGGGGTCTTCTGTTCTTGGTGCCTTGTGGGAACTTTGCTAATGTGTTGCACCCTACCTCCTGTAGGGCTTCTTAGATATGTGCTTGCAGGTGTCATCTCCTCCTAGCTGTCAGGTAGCTCCAGCTGGGTTCCACGCAACTGCAGGACAGCAACACGGTCAAGCAGCAGAGAGCAGCTCAACAACAGGACACAACTGGGAAGGTCTGGTTCTTCTTCAGCATATTTAGCATATTTAGCAATAGTCTAAATGATTATTGTTGTTATTATGTTGAATTTACAGTGAAAAATGCCTGGGTCAGCTGGTGAGAAGAACTGGAGCCAAGCACCAGTCATCACTGGTCCCAGCAGACCGACCACAACAATCAGACTGCGAGACATATACAATCCAAAGCCTCCATCTCCAAAGGCCCCTGTCCGGATCCGTCCGCCATCTCCGAGACCTGCCTCTCTGAGCGAACGAGGTCAGCAGCAAACCCCTTCAGACAATCCCTCCGTCCGGAGGAAAAGGGCCCAGTCTTTGTCTTTGGCTTCAGGAAAGAAGAGAGAACCTAGGAGGGTCCAGGTACGCTTTATGGATGCACTGGGTCTTGATCTGGAGGAGGTAAAAGTCTTCAGATGTCAGGAGGACCCCCTGATACCCCCACATGTGATGTTTAGGCTGCTGATGAGCTCTGAACTGACTTTTGGAAAGTCACCTGAGCTGAACATGCCTTACTTCAGACCCTGTTTCCCTGAGCACCCGGGGGGCCTGCCAAACTTCCAGAACTGTGTCTGCTCTAACAAAGTCTCTCTGGAGCGGGTGATGTGCTCAGACCAAGGCATAACAGGAACCATACATGTACTTAATTTAGCTTATCAGAAAGAGATCAAAGTGCACTACTCTTTCACCAACTGGAGAACGCAAACACACACATCAGCTTTGTGGGTATCAGGTGGGTACCCTGGCGACTGTGGAGCTCCAGGCACGGACGTTTTCAGATTTCGTCTGCCTGTCCCGCCCTTCATCTTGCAGCCAGGAGCCATCCTGGAGTTTGCCATCTGCTACCGTGTGAATGGATGGGACTTCTGGGATAACAATGATGGCAACAATTACAAACTGGCATGCCACAGTTACAAGGTGACCGTGCCGAGGGAGTGTGAGGACAGCATGCTGCATTTCACCTGAGTGGCCACATGAGGGGGCTAGCTCCTGTTAATGCATGTGGGAGGACATGAATAGCTTCTGTATGAACTCTTATTTTGGTTTTCAAAATGTTGGAATGTTACTCAGTTCATCTGGACGTTTACCAGTTTGGACTTTTTCTGCATTTTTTCCCAGACTACAACGCAACTACACAGCAAATGTTATGTTATCAGCATGTAGCACATCTAATACTGTATTCATATACTGAATATTTTGCATTCAGTATATGATTACTAATATTAAATTGATAATTCTTAATTACAGATCATAAATTCCTTTTTCGTTCTAAAATGCTTATCATCCAGCAGATTAATAAAAATATATTTGTAGGATCTTTTTTTTTCTCTTTGAAAACTTTGTTCTGCCGTGAGAAAATAAAATAAAGACCTGGAGGAGAAAATAAGTATTTGTGAAAGAGAATCTTTAAAAAAAAGTAAAAATCACATTGATCTTCAAATAATTTCCTTGCATTTGTTGTTGTTGCACGAAATAAGAATTTGGTCATTTACCAACCAGTAAGAATTCTGTCTCTCACATTTAACCTTAAAATTTAGCAAATTGGAATTAAGAAAATAAGTTGGCGTAACAGAAAAAAAAAAAAAACACGTTTTTCGATAAAATGTTTTGGCACTAGGATCAGGTGTTTTTTTCCCCAGCCTTATCAAAATTAGTGCATTTCACAAAACTGCAACGGAGATACTTTTTTCACATCACACCAGTCACGAGATCAACAAGTGGATGTCGCTACTGACAACGAAAACAACAAGAAGTGGTGGGTAGGATGATGGCGTGGCATGTTTTTCAATAGGGGTTCCATTTGTGTCAAAAGTAAGTAGAATGGAATCCCTTATCTAAGGACACCAGGGACAAAGTGTAGACCTGGACCAGGTCAGCATGGGCGATGATTGGTAAACAGGTTGGTGAGACAATTAGAAAATCAAAGGACATCCAGATGCCTGTCAGTCTCCCTTACACTGGGGCTCCATGATGGATCTGTTCTACTAGACCTCATGGAGTATCAGTCATCATGAGGAAGAGAGATCAGCACAGGACCTACTAAATGACCTGAAGAGAACTGGGACTACTGTCTCAAGAGTTTTCATAGTAACACTGTACCATCATGGATTAAATCCTGCAGTGAGTACAATGTCCCAATGTTGTTTTATTTATTTATTTTTTTTGAAAATCCATTTTCTTTGTGGAAATAATGCTTTTCATTCCACTTCTCAAGTATGCACTACTTTATGTTGATCGGTCACATAAAACCCATTAATCATATCTTGCCTGTTGTGAGGTATGTAATGAAGAACCTCTGCAGTCTCTTGCAGAAATGAAGCAGCAGCCGGAGCAGTGAGGCTCGTTTCTGCTGAAGCAAACAGAGTGTTGACCCCACTCCTGTGGGACTTGTTTGGTTTTATAAGGAGGATTATGGGGAGAAAATGTTTGCTTGACCTTGGATCACAGACTCACACCAGCCTTTCACTGCAGCGTTTCCAGAAATGTCACAGCCCAGATTCCTGAGTGCTTCCTGCCTGGCCATGGTTTTAGAAAACACTCTGTCAGCTGGACTAATCACTGCAGCTGTGTGACACGCTTCAAACCAGCCGTCATCTAAAGCTTGGCAGATTTTACAAAGGGTGTAGTAGACATCAGAGTGTTTTACACAATTTTGAAAGAAAGAAAGATTTTCATTTTAAACTTTGTGGGAGGAAAAAAAGCTTTTTGGAACCCATTAAACATAATTCATTTTATTGCATAGTTGTACTTATTCTGATGTCGTTCAAACACTAGATGGCAGCACTGCTTTACTTAGCGATAATGTTCATGTTGCTAAGCATATCGGAACTAAAACCTTTGTCAGTTTGTAAAGTTGCTGTCAGTAATGCTACATTAAAGTCTGGATCAGGACATCCTGCTTTAAAAAAATCAAAATTACTCAAGTACTATGGCGGAACGTACAAGTGTGTTTTGAGTATCATCATCATATGTCAGGATTAAATTCATATTTTCTATCCTTAAGCAAACGACACATTATTAGGACATACCTCAGGATATACTCAGTTAAACAAATTCCTTGTGCAAACACAGCTTTTAGATGTTGTAACTTTAAAATGTGTCTATCTAAGACATGGATGTTAATAATAAATCAATATATCTAATGCTCATTTTTGCTCCCTGAAAGAAAGGGTGGACTATTTACAACTGCAAACATACACCCAGTGGACGTTAGTGGGAGTTTTATTTTATTTCTGACAAGCAAAATGGCAACATGTCTGAATGCTACATACAGGCTAACAGCTAGCATCTCTCTATGCAGATGGAAAAAGTGATGTGTATTCTGAGATTTCTTGATTCTATGATTCATGATCTAACCAGAAGCAAAAGTAGAGGAGAATAGCACCATCATCAATTGTTCATTATAACACTGGGTTACCATGGAAACTGAATGCAGACTGGCAGATCAATGCTTTTGCTAACTAAGGAGTTATAATGGCTTCTTAGGAAAATCCATCTTCTGTTCAAGAGACTTAGGAGGAAATGCTCCTTTCCCAGGTTCTGTTAATTCAATTCAAATCAATTCAGTTTATGCTGGTTAACAATAAATCAAATATATAAGAGATTTAAAATTAAGACTTATTAATTTGCCAAGGGACAGAACATTAATTAACATTGTATGTGGTGTGGTCAAATGAACTAAAATAAACACATTTTTTTCAGTACTCAATATTGTCAAAACCTTATCCTAAAAAACTTAACATTAAACATATCAACACACTTAGTTCCTAGAGACTTTGTGTTTTTTTACTTGTCGGTTTCTAAAACACATTTTACTCCCCAATCAAGTGTACATTATAATCAGAGTTTTTATTGAAGCTCAATAACCTGCCAAAAGCCACAAGATGTCTCTTTGGAGGAATGTTTAGAAGATCTGACAGAACACGCTATATTATTCTAAGTACTGTACATGAGATGACTATGTAGCATCTAAATTGCTATTAGGCTACTGGTTGCTGTTGTTCTTGGTAGGCTTTGGTTTTACATGTGCTTAATCACGATTCATTATGGTAAAGTTATTTATTTCCTTTACAATGTCAAAACCTGAACAGAATCACACTCTACTTTAAGTAGCCCCACCCCCTTTCAACATACTCAATACACAAAATAAAATGTCCCCCCTAATGGAGAAAAACACAAGAAAACAAGGTATATGGCTCCTACATGACACTGTTAATTTAACAAACATCTGTGTAGATGTAATTTAGAAGTCACATGACCATGCTGGAGTAGAAGACAGTCCAAACATACTTAGATGAATTTAGATGTGGCGCTTGTTGAAGCCTACGTAACAAAGCACCATGTTAGGAGAGTCAGAGTGATGCTCTTAGATCTGAAAACTTCCAGCTATTACAGGTTACGTAATGTGGCGTGTGTATTTTTGGGATAATGGGCACTGTAGTTTCTGTAGGTTCCAACCATTTGTTTTATGGATTATCAAGGCTAAAAGCAACAGGTACCGGAGGGGCACTCACTCGTAGTTGCAGTGACGCAGGAGTCCAGAGATTTATTATTTACAATGCTCCACTTATTTTTAGGCATATAGGAGTTCATCACTCTCACTTGGCTCAAAACTGCACAACATATGTTCAGTGTGTGTGTTAGCTACGGCCCAGTCCCATCTGAGGAACACCAGGAAGTAAGGGATATCCCCCTCAGACGTGATGAGAGCTCCCCCCCGTTCCTCCCACACACCTCCACGCTCTTCCCATCAGCCACCGTGGTTCTCAGCCAGTAGCTGCTGGTTTCATTACTCTAAACGGTGAGGGGGGGCCGGAGTCCTCCAGATCAAACTGGACCTGCCACCTGTTCTCACACTACCAGCACCACGACAATGAGGTCAGGACTGAGTCACCAGGATCAGAACACGCTCGCCCCATTAGGTTTTTCACATTTTGTTACATTAAAGCAAAACAAAAAAAATTCTAATTGTACTATTAAGATTTTATTTGACAGAACACCAAGTAGTGCATAACTTTGAAGTGGAAGGAAAATTACACTCTGTTTTAATTATTTTTTCCCCACTAATAACCCAAAAGGGGGTAATGGCATTCCGCATGCTTTACTTTGTTCTAAATATCTAAATATTTAGCTGGTAAATTAAACATTTAACTTGCTATTTAAAACTGTAGTTTGAACGTGACATTTATAAATGCATGAATAACATGGTAAAAATTTGACTATTAATTTGTAGCTAAGTATTTAGATTTAAACTACATATTTATCTCTGAGCTAAATATTTTATTTCAAGCTAATATTTAGTTTGTAAACTTAGTTTACTCACTCAGAACACATATTTAAGTTGGAGCTAAATATTTAGATTACCAACTAAATATTTAGTTTGAAATATGTGAAATATTCTGTAGAAATGCACACCACATAGAATTTTTCTGTCCACTTCACAACTGACTGACCTACAAAGTAATTATTAGAATGTGGCCGTAACATAACAAGAGGTGAGGTGACCAGACCGGGTTTGGTTTGTTATTGTTGTTATATTTCAGTCTCAGCTCAGCAAACAGGTTTTTACTCTGTGAAAGGCTTTGCAGTGATCTCATGAACCACCAACACCGTCTGAGTGTGAAGAATCAGAGAAGGGAGATCACAAATCTCATTAATCCTCAGGCAGGGTGATGCAGCAGCAGCACATAGACTGGATGATTGAACAGGCCCAGTCAGGTGAACTCGTTCTTGTGAGGGAATTCAACCGGGCTAACCCGCTTACCAGGATAATAGTTTGATCAGAAACGGGTGACTGCCTGCATTTTGTCCAACAAATGGTGTTAGTCTGGAGCAACAAGATGAACTTTGCTGCCGTTTCATTATTTGCTTCATAAACAGTTTAACAGTGACTGAGGTTAATCACAAGGCTTTACAGCCCAATCATGAGACAAATGAAGTTAACCTGCCCCTTATACTGGCCTCTATGAGAAGAACTGCACTTCCAGTCACACGGTCATTTTTAGTTCATTTCTAAAGTCTGAACAGAAAAATTCAGTTTATAGTGAAGGTTCTGTGAAGGTTGGGTTTTTAATAAAATATTTGCAAAAATACACAGAAGGCAAAGATATGGATGGATGGATGGATGGATGGATGGATGGATGGATGGATGGATGGATGGATGGATGGATGGATGGATGGATGGATGGATGGATGGACTTTCAGATCTACAAACTCTTGAATGAGATTCCAGAAGTTTCCGTTCCAGACCGTGTAGGAAGCTGACCTACTTTAGAAAACTCCTTCCTGCTTTGCTGTTCAAAGCCTCACCGTCTGCATGCAGCACACAAGACAAACTCAGTTTGTTACCAATAGAAAACTTGTATTGTGCAGACAATAAATAGTGCTTACAAAGGGATTTCTGTCTTGTACACCAACAAGGTCTCATTAAGAACATTTTACAGTCTTGATATGAAACTGATCGATTGAATCGTTGAGACTCACACACGGCTCAGGGATGTGACTAACGTTACTGGAGTGGGACTGGTTGACTTCATCACATGCACCATCTCCCCTTCCGCTCCCTGCCACTAGTGGCCTCAAAAACAAAGTCTTTGAAAATAGTCTGTTTACAAAAAGAAGTCCCTGCTGGTCTGCTGGAGCTGCAGGGCAGATCTTTGTCCTTTCTGCTCCTCTGACCGGGCGGTGAAGGAGGAGGGCTTCCCCTGAGCGCAGGTGGAGCGTGCTGCATGCCGCCTCTCCTACCAGCAGACTCCCTATTAGAGACATAGCCTCCAAGGTTTGCTGAACCCAAATATCAGGACAGCCACTGATGCAAGGTCTTCTCTGACAGAACCAGATTTAAGCAACTCTTCACAGAAGAAACCTTGCTATGGCCGGTGGAACCTGCACATAAAGGAGATGAAACAGAGCAAATGTGTGAGTGAGATCTTAAAAACTAAAGTCTGTAAAAACTATTATTAGCTCCATGAACAATGCTGCTCAACCCCTGCTAATTCAGCTACCGATGACATAAGCGAAACGTAAGCTGAACAAGCGAGGACATTTATTACTGTGGCGAGCCGGGCCGAAGCAGCACAACTTCTCATCTCCTGGGGAACGGGTGAGGATAAATTTAGGCCCAGCTCCGCTTGCTGCACACTTATCGATGTCAGACAATTGTACAATATCACAGTGACCCTGTTACACACCCAACCACTGACACCGATTAACTGAATAATCAATTAATCAAATAAAATAAATTATCACATTGTGCAGATTTTTTTATGGAATATTAGAAATGTATTAAAAGACGAAAATAAACAAAATTATTCAGTTCCTTTTTCAAATAAGAATAAAATATGTTTAACCTACAATGCTGACAGCATTGCTTTAGTGAATGCTGAGTGATTTGTAGCAAAAATGTATTTGCAGCTACTGAACGTCAACATGGGAAAAGCTCACCCATTTCTGCTTGACTGAACATCAATATGGTGTCGAGCTGATCTGGTGATCAGTTTTAGATTAACAGATTAATAATTGGATTGCAAAAGGTGATTAATAAAAGTTTTTTTCTAAACAATTTGAACTGGGTGAAGCTAATGCTGCCACCTGAGTAGTTTTGGGTACAGATTTACAGACAAAGATTTTTTTTTTACTAAGGAGCAAAAATGTATATATTTCTGGTACAGTTTTGTCTTAACTACTGCTCTGAGTGTTGTTATTTTAGCAAATAGCCTTTATTGACTGTATACTCCAGTTGCCGATTAACTGACTACTAAATGAGTTGATTATTCCAACAATCGATTTGTTTGCGATTAATCTGATTAATCGCTTCAGTCCAGTCGTCTTGTGCTCACCTCGTCAGATGCTTGCTAGAGGAATGAACTTCCATCTCGTTGCTTTTGAACTCGTTCAACTCCTTCCTGATCGCCGCCTGGAGAACAAAAGCAACATGAGGCCCAGCTGGTGAGGCTTAAATAGAGATGAAGAATCTGTTTTAAGGCAGATTATGGGGGTAAACATAAGAGAGATTTTACCCAGTTAAAACATTTTGTTTTCTTAAATAATAAAAAGAAACTCTACATAGATTTTCTATTTTAAGGTTTTTTTTCATAACACATTTTATGTTAGACCTCTGTAGAATTTGATGGGATTAACCTTTTTATTTGAAATTATGTTGGTTTAATTGGCTATAATTGACATTTCCCTTACATTTCAGAACCTTCTTTAGTAAAAGACGTGTATCTGGGTAAAACAGAATTGGGGGGGTTTAAAGGCTACCTTGTCAGCAGCTGATAGTCTGGTCCATGGCTTGTCTGCGCGTCTGTCGTAGTCCTGAGCTTTGGCCACTTCCACATAGTCGCTGAAACGGATCAGGATCTTCCTGTCCCGCAGCTCATCCACGGTTGGCCTCTGGTTGAGCTGCAGGAGAAAGGTGATTGGTCAGCAAAGGCCAAAAAAAAAATAAAAACATTAATGGTTTGTATGTTTGCTTTAATCCGTCTTACCTTTCTGTTGAGCCGCTGCTTTATTTCCCTCCTCTCTTCCTGCTCAATCTGGTCATTTCTCTCTGTTGAAACAGAAACAACAGAAGATTAATACCAACAAACTGAAGTGAATGACTGAGGAGAATTCAGAGGAAATATATACACTTCCTAAAACACCTCATGATTGTAACAAATGCAGCTCTTCATTCTCTCAGCAGAGAGATGTTTGGAAGCTACAGAGTGAAACCAGAGCAGGTCCACCACCACATTCAATGCTAACTTCCTTTTAATCAATTTTTTCCACAAATGTATTCGTTATTTTAGCAGATTTTGTTGCTCTTATGCATCCTTTTCATAGCTGTTATCAGAGCGGTAGCGTGTTGCTGCTGTGGAGGATGAGGACAGCTGCTGAGGGTTCACAGGTGGTCCAACACACCCAGGAGACCCAGATCAGCACAAAATGTGGGTCTCTCACATGGTCATTTCATAATGTTTCTGTAGTGACGACAGCAGGAACGCAATGCCATAAATTCTTTCATATTAGCTAGCAAAAGCTCATGTTTCTCCTTCACAAGTTAGTCTGCAGAACCTGGATCAAATAATATGACACGGCCAGAATTATTATAGAATAGTCTAGGCCCATACTAATTGGTAGAAATACTATATGCAAGTAAACTAAAAAGCACAAAATTTAGGAAATGCCTTAATGTGGTTTAAAGCTAAATGTGGCAGTTCAGTTCCAGATGTTGCATTTGCAGCTTGTAAAATATTTGCTTCGTTCCTTTGTTTTATTTTTATTTCTCTTTGGTTGTTCTTCACTTCCAAATGAAAGTATTTTGAATGTTTAGTTTATAGAAAATGGGGCTGCAACTAAGTTTTACAACATAAGAAAATATTTGATAGGGTATGTATATATCGGCAAAATAATAGAATACTCTTTGTTTGTATTTGTTGGAATTTATTTAAAATTACAAGATTAAAAAAGTTCTCAAGTTAATTTATTACAATTTATATGGTCTATGGAAAATGAAATAACTCAATTGTTAAAACACTAAATAAATTATAAAGCACACTATTAGGAAGTGGAAAATCATTATCATAGTATAAAGCTTAGTAACTTTTAAACTAATAGTAAAAAAATAATAATAAAAAGATTTCAGCGGTCTTTTTGAAAACGTTTCTTAACTTTGTAAGAACTAAGTCACTCATGGGTGTGACGGTATTAAAGTTGCATCCAAGTCCCGGCTACTTACGTTTTAAAATGTTCCGACTCTCCAGTTCCTCCACAGCCGGTCTCTGGCTCAGTCGCCTGCGGAAGAACACCAGAATTACGTTCTGGACCATCCTCACACCCTACAAGTTGTTCAGCCTCTCCGCCAGCTATCACCACTGCTGCCGCGCTATGAGCGCGAGCGACCGCTGGGAGCCGCGCGACCACTTAGCGAACAGCGGGTCCCCACCGCGGCTACTTTCTCTACTCCAGCATTTTAAACTCCACATCGGGAAGAAAAAGTCCGGCTGCGCGTTAGACAGCACCTTTCCTTGCCGAGAAAGTAAAAGCGACCCTTTTCCAAAGAAAGCAGAACAGGCTGAGTATTCCAAGCAGCAGCGGAGGAGTGGCGGTGCCGAGTAGACCGACTGAATGACTGGGATGCTGCGCTGCTTCGCTGCCTGGTTTTCACTACATGCTCAGTGCGAATGTGAAGGGTGGGTCGGAGGAGGAGATTCCCCCTCCCACACACACACACACACACACAGGAGTACACATTGTGTTTGTTATAAAATTGTCAGGTCCTTTTACACAAAATATTAGACAGGAAACCAGCAAAACAAGACATAGGAAAAAACCCATTTCACAGATTAAATAAAACTTATAATAAAAAACTTATAACTTATAATTTAGTCAATATTATAACTAAATATTAGTTACATCATAAACATGTCTATGGAGTTAGATTTGTTTCACAATTATTCAATCAAAAAAAAAATCATGTCAAACAAAAAAAGTAGTATTCAATCAAAAAAAAAATC
>NW_015113326.1:276003-282398 GCF_001443285.1 Poecilia latipinna | reverse complement strand
ATGGATGGATGGATGGACTTATTAATTGAACACAAATCGTTTATTTCTGTGAATGTTAACTGTATCATTTGTTTTTCTAAAAACATTCAGAGCTTGAATAGATGTTTTCATTTTAACTCGTGGAACGGACCGCTGTGACAGCAGAAAATCTGCACCGTCTACGTTTTACAGAGACCACCCTGTGATTGACACAGTGAATCGGTGAAAGACAGTTGACCTTTGACCCCTAATGAAGGCTCAATCGGACAATCAGGACCAGTGAGAATTGAAATGAACCTGTGAGCACCAAGCGGATGCATATTAGCATCATGCAAATCGAACAGAGTCGCAAATATTGAGTGACCTTTTCGCTCCAGGAAGAGAAACCTCTTCTCTCTGCCTGATTGAAATTCCAGGACAGAAGATTTGAAGCAGCAGATAAAAACAGTAAACAGAATCACCTCGGCCTCAGGCAGCTTTCTGTTTTTTTCATCTTGACTCCTTATGCTTAACTCTTATCGTATAAACCATGACGGGTTTTCACTGGGTGGAATCTGCTTCATGCAAACAATCTGCTCTTGCTTTTTATTAGATTCATCTTCCCAATCTTTATTAGATTTTCTCCTGCTGCAGGAACATCAAAGTTTCTTGTCATGGAGAAAATCAGAAACGCTTCTGTGAGTTTAGCAAAAGGTTAAGACAACAGGAAGCAACTAAGAGGATTTTTTAATCTTTTTTTTTCTACTGTAATGTTTTATTTTTCTTTGTTACTTATACTTAAGTTAAACATGTGGCTTATTTAATTTTAGATTTAAGCATAATTTTCAACATTGATCAACAAAATCTAGAATCCTTTTGCTTTGTTTTGTATGAAATGAGATTAATGCAACATTTTTGTCCATTATATCAAAATATACTGACTTTACATTTAATTGATTCTTGTGAATATTTACGATTGTAAACCTGCACATTTTGTGCGTCTGAGTCAATCTGATCAAATCTGAAGGTTATTTTTGTCAATGTCCAATTTATTTACACTTTAAAAACAGATTTAACAAGTGCTGCATAAAAACAGTAACACAATAGAATGCGTTGATGAAGAGAGAAAAAATAATAAAAAACAAAAGTCGCAGGATCAACCCTCAATTAAATGCCAACGATTAAAAATAAGTTTTAAGAACCGATTTAAAACGATCCAGTCTGTGTTCAGATCTAATAATCCAATCATGATGTAATGAAATCATGGATAATTCCTTCAAAATCCGAAAAACAAAAATAAAATGTCACCTTTGCTAAAAGCTGCAGGTGGTTAAAAACTTCATTGATCAACTGAACTAACTTGCTTGTCGAATTTTGAACAATGACAAAAACGGAGCTAAAGAAAAAATGAGTGCGAATGTTTTAATCTAATAATGACTTGGGGGGGAAAAAAATGGCCGCCTTGAACATGTCGACATCCAGACTCTTAAAACCTGCAGCTGTCCTTTACACTAATAACTAATACCATTTACTAAAATCACACTTTGACATTATGCGCCATGCTTCTTTATGACAAGCCCCTGTGTCGTCTGATGCATTTGGTAATTGAATCGTCCTTCAGGAAGACGTGTTGATGATTAACGGGGGGAATGACGAAGGACCCGGCTCGGCTGGAGATGTTAGAGGAATTAGAGAATCCCTTTTTACGCTGCTTGATGCTTTTCTTCAGTGATTAATGCTGCAGAACCAGCTGCAGTCATCAAACCTTCTCTCTATTAGGACCACTTAGCTTAAGCTTTTATCTGTAAACAAGCAGAGTCTGCAGCCTTTTTAGGCTACGGTGCGTTTACCTAAATATCCTGAACTTCCGCTCACCTTTCACTGGGACTTTAATTACCTAAAAGCAATTGTTTAAGGGGGTAAACTTTCCCTGCGATGGGAGAGCTTGCGTGGCAAAAAGCCTTTTTAAATTCAATTGTTCTTACATCTTTACAACTCCAAGAATCGCTTCCAGTTCTCTCCTCCCAGCAGCAGCTGCTGCCTGCACTCGTCCAACAACTTGTCCTCATTTCCTTGCCAGTTGTTCTAATCTCGCATCGTTCTGCAGTTATCAGCCTCCCACAGACTCTGAGCAACATTTTAAAACAACTCCCTGAAACAAATCACCTCCAGGCCGTCAGATTCAGAAGAAAAGAAGAGGAATTTCACAGCTGCGATCTGCATAAGTCAGTGAAGTTCATCATCATGTTGTAATAAATCTTATTTCTCAGATAGATAATCTTATGCAGAAGGACTGTCACAATAACAAATTTCCCAGAAATTATTGCGATTATCGATAATATTGAGAACATTTTCGGCTATGATGATGATGATGATGGTATAATAATGAAAGTTTGCCTAATTAAAGAGAGGATAGTGGAGAACCGTCATCTTTTATTTTTAAAATAATACATTTTTCAAGCGCTCCTTGTTTTATAAAACACAACAGACTGACTACATGTGAACTTTTAATGCATATCTTATGTATAAGTTTGTACATTTAACTACAAATTTCTGCTGAGTATCCTGATATTCACACTTATTCAACAAGATGGCGTCTGGATCTCCATTACTCAGTTTGACACTTCAAAAATAAGAAAACAGGCCAGTGTATTTTTATTTATTTTTTTTAAAAAGCTTGTTTTTTAATTAATAGAAATGTTTCCTCGTTAGATCGAGATGTTTTTTTTTATTTATTTTTGGCTGTAAATTAGTTTATTTCACAAAACTGCCATGGAAACAGTTTTCCTGCATCACATGATCAATTATGCCACTGGCGCAAACTTCAAGGAAGACAGGAAGTGATAAGATGATGGCGCAACATTTATTTTTCTAATGACGTGTACAAACTTATTCAAGTGATTTTAATTGCATTTCTTATTAAAAAAAAAACCAGTTTTGTTTTTTTTTTCAAATATTGACAAAGCTTTACGTATGTTTTGAGTGTCTTTGTTTTGGAATAACCCCCACCAGCTCTTTAATCATTCATTAAGAAAACATTTAAATTGTTAACTTCAAATGAAACGTGACTTTTAAATTGCTTCTTATGAATTTGACTTTTATTCTTTTAGTTTCTTAATGTCACAGCTGAGGTGGCCTGGTGATGCATCTTCACTTCTCCTGCACAGCTCCTTTTTTATCAGTCTTGTTTCTTATTTTCTATATTTGTGCAAATAGAAATGCTACTGGAAGAAACTGTGAAATGTTTTGGATTGGATGGATGTGAAATTCCCTTCATGATTTGCTAACTCTTTAAGAAATGTCTCATATACCGTAAAGACAGTTTCAGGCGACCGTCAGTCATAAAAAGGTAATTTTTTTATGACAAACTGTCACCATCGCAGGCTGTTTTCCCCTCTTCGAACCTTTTCTTAGGAAAGCAAAATTCTTGGACATGATCTTCCTGTTCTTTAAAGAGATTCCCATGATTTAGGAGTTCGACGTCCACATCGGAGCCGTTTTATCCCAGTTTGACATTTTCCCAGTCTCATGCAGAAACCAGTGAACTGTAAGCCCATAAAAGCTGCTGCTCAAAACCACAATTACTAGAGAACCACAATTACCATAACAGCCTCTGTAAAATTTAGCAAATTAAGTTTATTGGTCAAATAAAGTACACACACAGTGTGTCATGATTTCAGGCTCAGACTGTGTTTGTCATGTTGCACGGCTGCTGAGGGGAAGTGGGACCGATCAGAACCAGAACCAGAGTCACAAGGATCTGTTTGTTTTATTGACTCAAACTACCAAGTTTGCTACTATTTTTTGCACCTTTAATCCAGTTCAGTGTAAAGGAAATGAAGCCCAAAAGGAAAAGACAGGATGTCAAGTTCAGGTGTCAATCTCAAGGCCTGTGGGCCAATCCGGCCCGCCGTAGCTTTTTATGTGGCCCTCTAGATTCTACACTAAGTGAGATTAAATGTTATCAATCTAATCAACGCAGTTTTTAATCTGACAAATTATATCAAACATTTCCTCAAGTTATTGTGGAAATTCACACAAAAACAATAAATTGGGAGTATATTGCAGATTTTTCTCAAAAATTGCCAAAAACTTTCTTACTTGTACTAAAAAGCTGCCTCAGCTTTAATCGATGTCAGATTATAATCCATGATCTATACGGGGGAAAAAAAGAAAGTAAGTCGCATTTACCATCATAAATAAGTGCAGATATGTCCAAATTAGTTCCACAGACACTTTAATTTTACTGCGGAAAATCACAAAAAGAATCACAAAATACTGAAAAGATGTTCAATCGATTTATAGTAGAGTCTCTTTTTCTGACTCCTCATCCAAACTTTCATAGTTTTACGCCAACATTCACATTTGTTTGAAAGTATTACTTTTGAAATCATAAGTACTTCTGTAATTTTTTGCTATTTAAACAAAGAACTTTTGCAAATAAATTGGCAATAAAAATATTTGATGTTTTCTGTCATTCGCTTTATATAAATTCATGTTACAGAAAGTAATGTTCATTTTCCACATTACTTGATGATCGCTATGACACCTTTTCTTGCAAGTGTGGGGGAAAAAGACTCATTATTTCTCCGCTTTAAGGCGGCCGCTTGGAGTTTAGATTCACCCCATCTGAGCCGTCGACACATATTCTGACATTTCTGTTCGCTTTTGAAAGTGAGAAAAACAAAAGACAGAGAGGCAAATAATGGGATCACTAATTAGCTGCCAGAGCCCCAAAGAGCAGATCTGATGAAGGCTAAACAGGAACAGGCAGCATCCTTCGAGTCCAGCTGCTCAGTCGCCGAAGTTAACCATGAAGGGTTTCGCCACCCTGTAAAGAAAGAGGTGAGAACTTCTCCTGGAGTCAAAACAGCTCAGAGGAAATCTCCCTGCCTTCCCTCCTCCACTGCTTAGTGTCTGAAGTCATCAACCAGAACCCGTTCGACCGGAGAAAGCTGGAAATCTGGAGCGAGTTTTCCGTTTTAGTCCCGGGTGGTCTTGTTGTTATCAGCCGTGAATGATCTCGCATTGCGGATGAAACGAAAAACCCATCGTCGTCTGGCACCGAAAGGCAGGAATCAGGGAAAACTAAATTAGGGAACAATGAAGTGAGCTCTGCCCCGTCCACATGTTCGCACTCAAGTTCATTTGAGCTTTTGCTTTTCTTCGTAAGGAAAGAACGCTGTGGAGTCCAAACCGAGGCCCTGTGCCGGTTTGTCCGAGTGCAAAGTGGAACTTTCTGCACAGAAACTGGTGGAAAAATTGACTTGCACCTGAAAAACTCAAGTCAAACTCAAATAGCTTTTCATGTGGCCCTCTAGATTCTAGACTAAACACTAAATATTATGTTACCAATCAAATCAGTGCAGTTTTCATCTATTTACTACCAAATTAAATCAATCAGCTCCTCCAGTTATTGTGGAAATTCACAAAAAAATCAACAAATCCCCACACTTTTTTTTTTTTGCACTAATACATAACTGGAAAATTTTTGAAGATCTTTTTCAAAAATTTGTCAAAAACTTTCTTATTTGTATGAAACAGCTGCCTCATCTTTAATTGGTGTCAGAATATAATCCATAATTTGCTGCAAAATATCGTGAAAAGTATCACAAAATCCTGGAGGGACTGAAAATATGTCCAGTAATATTTAATTTTAAGAATTCATTCTTATTTTAACAGTTTGTGATCAGGTTTTATCAATACATTCTGGCACAACTGGCCCTTTAAGAGCATCCATGATCTTGATTTGACCCAAAACGAAAATGAGTGACCGTTAATCTGACTAAATCTAAATTTAAAGGAAATATTTGCAGATTGAGGATGAAATTTATCAACTTGCAAAAAGTGGATTTCTTCCTCTGGGAGTTAAATTATCTCTGCATCCTGTTTCAGATAGAGCTGAGGACGTCCTGGTAGGTGCATCTGAAATGAAGTTGATTACGTCTGAACAGAATCCGGGTTTTTTTTTTTGTTTTTTTTTTAGGTTCTGGCCCAAAAGACCAGAACTTCCTGCTAGTTGACCTGAGAACGCCCTGGGCTTCTGAGCCAAGGTGAAAACGCCGCTGGGGAGACGATTGTCTGGGTTTCCTGTTACATCCATGACCCGATCTCAGTAGTGGTCAAATCTGATGGTTGTTGACTCGCGGCTAAAATGTGCCACTTTTAATCCATCCTAATCTCTGGGTTTAAAACAAGATCCTACACTACAAAACCAAAACCTTACCAAGTATTTATAGTCTAGTTTCTGGTACAAATATCGTAGAAGACTTGACAAAAATACGGTAACTTATTAATATTGATTTTAAAAAGTATTAATTCTTTTTGATTATTTCACGTAAGATTTAAATAATCTGCCAGTTGAACCAGGACTTTAAGGTATTATTGACTCTGAACAAGCTTCTATATTTTGCTGAAAAGCTACTTGTAAATTAGTT
>NW_015113326.1:270414-271749 GCF_001443285.1 Poecilia latipinna | reverse complement strand
AATTATGACAAAAATAAGTCATTAAATTGTTTATAATATGATATAATATGATAACTAGATAGATATACATGCGTTGTCGTGGTTTCAAAGTGTATTTAAAGCAGAGTCTAGCTGCAGCTGCAGTCAACTACAACACACGCCCATGTAAAACTCATTAACCTCCTAACTTAACCGCTAAGTTAGGATGCCATACAGCTGTTAATAACAAAGTGTATGATGACCTACGTCATGATTCTATGTTGCTGATTAAATAAAATCATATGGTAATGACTGCATATACATGTCTGAGCTAAGCATATGACTATCTGACAACGTATGCTGATCTGACAGAACACCGTTGTTCTATCAGATTACCGTATGCTGTCAGAATAGCATACATGCAGTGAGTACCAGGCCTGCACATGCGCATTAAGAAGTCCGACAGTCAGAGGAGTTGTCAGTTCACCATACACAACAAGTTATGATGAAAATAAGTCATTAAATTGTTTTCCATGATAACTATATAGGTATGCGTTGTCTTGCTTTCAAATTGTATTTAAAGCAGGGTCTGGCTGCAGCTGGAGTCAGCTACAACACACGCCCATGTAAAACTCATTAACCTACTTAACCGCTAAGTCAGGATGCCATACAAGTGTTAATAAAGTGTATGATGATCTACGTCATGATTCTATGTTGCTAATTAAATAAAATGATATGGTAATGACGTGTCTGACAGATGTAGCCGTGAGTTCGTTCTAAGCGTATGACAATCTGACAGCGTATGCTGACCTGACAGAACACTCTTCTTTGTTCTTGTAATGCTCTGCATACACTGCAGTACCTATCATTATTTTAATTATGTACATTGATATTTTTTTAATTAACAAATAAAACACAAGAATGAAAGAGCACGCAGAGCATGCACATTGCTCTATGATTGTTTTTGTTCAAAGTGGCAGCTGTAATGTGTGCCATGGTGTCAGACTACCTGGCTTCATGTAGTGGGAGAGAGGGTGAGAAGAGTCACGATGAGCGCCTTGTGCATGGTTACTTCTTGCTTGTTGCTCCTTGGTCAGTGTTCAGAGTTGAGCGTTATTTACCGTCAGGGCATTGCCTCAATTGCTATGTTTAATGGTACAGAGAGTGGTGGTTTCTGACATGAACAATATAGGCAAATGCCCAGGGCGTTATCTTTTTAGGGATGGCACCAGACCACCGCGGATTGTAGCACAGAGATGGAAGCAAAGCAGAAAAAAAAGTTTGTTCTGTTTTTGATATTGGTAAAATGTATCAAGTATTTAATATCTAGGTCTTCTTATGGGAGTACGGATTTTTCAGATCAGTTTGAGAAGCAAT
>NW_015113326.1:225888-265703 GCF_001443285.1 Poecilia latipinna | reverse complement strand
AGACTACCTGGCTTCATGTAGTGGGAGAGAGAGAGAGAACAGTCACAATGAGCGCCTTCTGTTTGGTTACTTCTTGCTTGTTGCTCCTTGGTCAGTGTTCATAGTTGAGCGTTATTTGCCATCAGGGCATTGGCTCAATTGCTATGTTAAATGGTACAGAGAGTGGTGGTTTCTGACATGAGCAATATAAGCAAATGCCCAGGGCGTTATCTTTTTCGGGATGGCACCAGACCACCGCGGATTGTAGCACAGAGATGGAAGCAAAGCAGAACAAAAAGTTTGTTCTGCTTTTGATATTGGTAAAATGTATCAAGTATTTAATATCTAGGTCTTTTTATGGGAATACGGATCTTTCAGATCAGTTTGAGAAGAAATTTTGATCATATTTCACATGTTATCGTGTCATATAGCGCGGGGCACTGGTCTTGGTCTTGACTTGGTCTCGAGTTAGGTGGTCTTGACCACAACACTGCTGTAAAGTTACTTATAAGTTTTGTTTTAATTCAAGTGTATTTGCTTTTAGAAAACAACCAAAAAATCGTTTAAAATTTTGGGGTTTTGCAGAGCATGTTTTCCACAGTAATTACAATATTTTTTCTCCCATAAAATCCAAAAATAATACATTTGATGGTTGCTGTAGTGCCTTTGTATCCATGGTGATCTTGTGTCTCTTGGTTGCAAAGAATCAGTGACCTTTTTCGGGGAACTGTTTGCCTCTCGGTCGTTGACGGCTCCCGATCCCACTGCTCCAAAAAAAAAAAAAAAAAAAAAAATGTTTCTGCAGCAGTGGAGACACATTTCAATGAAAAGCAATCTGTTGTTATTTAGTTGTTAAACTGCTTATGAAACAGTCAGCTTTGCAGGAGGGAGGCCTTCCTCTGACTTTTGGCTTCCTTGTGACAAATGCGTAACATCTGCGTTGCTAACGAGGGGCAGCTTCTTCAAAGGGGCGCGCGTGGATGGGAAGTAGATTAATTAGGAGCAGAATTTCATGCTTTGGAAACACAAAATCCATGAACCCGCAGCTTGTCGAGCCACACAGATTGTGTTAGGATCTGTGTTTTCTGTGTAGTTTCTGTCTAGTCCTGTTTTCCCCTGAGTCTGTCTTGATTGATCCCAGCTGTGTGTCGTTCCTGTGATTACCCTCCCAGTGTATTTAGTCCCACCTGTTGTCAGTGTTCTTTGTCGGATCGTCGTCGTGTCCATGTCTATAGTCTTCTGTTTCTCTGTTAACGTCGTTCAGGTGAAGTTTCTGGGACATTCCAGTAGAACTGCCAAGTCCTGTTTTGTGCCCGCTTCTCTGTAGACCGTTTGTACTTTCCAGTTGAACTGCCTAGTCCTAGTCTGTGCTAGCTCCCGTGAGTCCCATATGTCAGTTGCTACCGGTATTAGCTGTGTGCTCGTTTGCCGTGCTGCCTGTCCTGGACTGAGAGCTTATTATTATTATTAAATTAATCTTATTCATCAACACAACCTGGGTCTCAGCGTCTCTCCTCACCGCAACCACACCACTTCATGACAGATTGTTATTTGAGAGTAAAACCCTAAAACTTGTAACCAGATAAAGATATTGCGTGATGGCTAACTGTCTGAGTAGCTGTGCTTTATGTCTGGATGCACCTGAGTCCGTTACCTCACCGCTCTCATTAAATTAACTTGCAGCCCAGTTTGAGTCATGGGGGCTGTAAAGGATACGCTTGATCTCAATTTTGCACTCGTTCCTTTCTTCTCCTTCTCCACCTATGAGGATAAAGCAATCGAGGTTTCACGTACCAATGAAAACGCCGCCATCGCTCCAGTGGTCCCATCCTGACACTTTAATTGGAGAGGCGTAAATCTGGCTCTTTTGTGCAGGAGAGGGGTAATTATTTCCTCCTGTCTGAGCCACCAGTGATCCCCTCTCTCCTCCTCCTTCAGCTTCATTTTTTTCTGGCTGTCAGACACTTTCATTAGAGACCTGGTGGTTTTTTTTACTGCTTTGTTATTTTCCACAAATAACACAAACTTTCCCTGAAAGCTAATGTGGCAACAAAAAAAAAAAAAACATCCATTCCTGGCTTATACCTGCATGCACACACTGTGAAGAAGGAAAATCTGCAAAGAGCTTTTGATTTTATGGAAATATGGATGGAGGGCATTTTGCTGGTGAAACAGGCCTGGTTTGCAGCGGTTCTGCTTCAGCTGAATCCACAAAAGCGAATGCCGCCGCAGGTTTGGCATGGTTTCCTGACTCAGTATCGCTGAGCAAGGTCTCCTTGGTGAGCTCATTCACAGAAAATATGCTAACTGTACGTTTGTTCTAGCCGTGTGTTTTTTCCAGGATCTCTCCTCCACACTTTGAGATGCATTCAGCGTTTCTCTTTCACCACAATGGAGCCAAAAAAGATCAATTTTATTTATTCAAGTCATGAAATCCATCCTTCCTCTGAGGGAAAGCCTTTCAAATTAAAACTCTGGTTTTAGAAAGAATGCATGAGGGAAGCAAAATGTCTCCGTTTGGAGCCAAGACACCAACTCCTGTAATGTTCATCCATAATCTTTAACAAGCGCAAGCTAGTGTGATCGTTTGCCTTCATTTAAATTATAAAGCTTCTTCCAAAAGGAGACTTTAATGCTGGACTCAAATATGGTGGCAGCAGCTGCGTTTTCATCACAAATGTGCACAACACTTTATTCGATACGCTAATAATGGGGAAAAAACCATGGCGGATCCTTGTATACGCGGCATTTATTATCTAAAATTGACTTTTTTGAGTTTTACATCATATTATCATGTTGTTCCCTCATCAAAAAACATACCTGAAGAGTTGCTTTGATTCTTTAATACGTGTTTGAGAAATCTTTTAATCTCCATGGCAACAATTCAGCGCCTGAGTGGACCTAGCCCCGCCTCTGGGGACGAAGCTCCTCCTCTGAGGTCCTTCAGACTAGCCAGCAGCAATTAGCAAACTCTAATTATACAGGCTGCTTCTCAGTGCAACGCTCGTAAAAACTTTAACAGGTTAACAGAGGAACCAGAAAGTTTCAGAAAGTAAAAAATGTTCTTAAAGAGACAGTGGCCCAATTTAAAGGCATTAAATTACTTTGTAAAATTTCTATTAAGTCATATTTGATATATACAGCTTTTTTTTTTTAAACAACTGATACTGATTGTGCTATAAACTGATTCTGGAAAACATAATACTGGCGTAGCAATAATATCAACTTTAAAATGTGGATTTAAAAAAATTGGCTTTACCAAACAGACTTTTCAATACATCATAATTTACTAAGATACCAGAAATGAAGATAAAACATTGACCAACATATTTTGGTGACAGCATTCACCCAAATGTTCTGTTCGTTCAAAGTTTTTTAATAACTTCATCATTCTGAGTTTTTCTCCTTGTCCTGCTGCTGAAATGTGCTTTAACTTGATTGACAGATAAAAGATAAAACCAGATGATTTTTTTTGACGGATTTTCAGATTAAAAGCAGAGATGGATGCATGTGACCTGTGATGCGTCTCCATCACTCTGTGAGGTTTGGGTCCTTCTCTGATCTCTAAAGTGATCTGTTTGCTCTCCAGTTAACAGAGCGGGGACAGTGGAAGGAAGGAGGGAGGAAAAGGGGAGAAAAGGAGGAGGGGGCCATGAGCGGAGAGTGTAATAGGACACCAGCTCACTCGTCTCTTCATTCTCCTCCTCCTCCTCCCTCGTTCCTCTCCTCTGTCCTGTTCTGGCTCAGTCGAACCCGCTCCGTGAGCACTTGGATGGATTTCTCCCCGTCACGGTTGGAGACTTGAGGCGAGGAGTTTCGGGAGAAGCTCGGGTCTCGTTTGGTGGTCTTCCTCTCTGCGGTTGGGACGGGCTCTTCCCTGGAAGGTGAGTCCCTCTTCCCGGACCTTTACTCTCTGCGGTGTGTCGTTTCCTGCTGGATGCAGAGGGAAGTTGGTGGGCCGCTGGCGAACAGGTGCAGAGTCCCACCACTGGGAAATAAAACTTAATCTGGCTGAGATAGAATCACTTTGTGCTGCTTTTAAACGTCGGAGTCCTGTTTCATATTTAAGCGCTGCATGATTTTCCAGAATGACTCACTGCTTGGCCACACAATCGTGACCTTTTTAAAGGCCTTCTGAAGACATTTCAGCAAACCTTTACTGTTTTTATTACCTAACAAGTTACCTAATCAGTTGGTATGAAAGAAAGTTTGAATCTATAACCGTAGCTGCTGCTCAGTCATGAGTTTTCAGGCGCGTGCGGCTGCAACAACCCCACTGACAACTGACTGACAGGGTGTGGTATGAACACGCGCTGTCCTGTTAGAGCCGGGACACAGAGCAACTTGTTTACCACTGAAAGTTCAATTCTTCACACACAAAAAGCCAGATGGGGGGAGAAGAGGGATGCCCTGAATTGTGTAAAAAACATAACTGGGAGCAGATGGGATCCCTGGACACAAAGATTTATTCTGAAAAGGAATTTGTCTTCCACAATATGGGTTTATGAGCAGCTCCTCTGATGGAAAACTCATTGGGCCGAAAGCCAAGGACAGAAGATAATAAACACAATTATCACCACCCTCCAGAGAAAACACGATATCCATCGCAGCAGCAATCTCCTTTGTGCATAGACATCTAATTGATGCTGCAGAGATTCCTGGCAGGCGAGTTTTTCGGCTGAATTAATTGGAGTATTTATTATCTCTGCTCAAACGGTAATGCACCTTTTATCGGCGGTGCCTTCAGGGCGGACAGGACCTCATGCCTGCCTGCTGATGTGAGGTTTGAAAGTGTCTGAACTGGAGCCGGCGGGACGTCACCGAGCGCTCGGGAGATGAACTCCCACCATGATGAGTTCAGCAGCTGTGAGACCAACAGTTCAGTGCCAGACGCTCTCGCTGGGAGATCACCGTCTCTCTGAGCAAGCAGGGAGTGGTAGGTGTCAGCCAGGCTCGGCAGTCCAGAGGATCGCTTTACGTCAAACATCTAACATAAACGCCTTCCGCTGCAAAAACACAACCTAGGTTCTACTGCAAGCATAAAGCAAGACAAAACTTACTTATAAGTAACTTTTCAGCAAGATATAGTCAATAATTCTTTAATTTTGATGTAAACATTCTTGTCCACTGGCAGCTATTTTACTTAGAACAAGATATTATAAGTACTTTTCCATCAATATTGAAGAATTTACTTCAAACAAGTTCCTATATCTTGCTGAAAAGTTACTTCTAAGTTAGTTTTGTCTTATTTCAAGTGAAGTAAAAGATTTGCACTAAAAACTAGACAAGTGTTAATGAGCAAAGATGCAGAAAAACAAAATCTTAAGGATTTTTTTTGTCTAGTTTGTGCAAATATCTGAAATAAGACAAAACTAAGATTTTGTCTTATTTCAGATATTTGGACTAAAAACTAATTAAAAATACTTGGTAAAGTTTTGTGTTTTGCAGTATTAGTAGAGTTGAGCCTGTTTTGATGCAGTTTGAAGATGCAGGTTTTGCTCTTGCATTGTTTCGATGCTCTGTGCCTGACAGGAATGTGGGAGTAAATCCTGGTGACTCACTGGATGTCTGCTTTGTTTTCCATACTGTCACTGTTGGACTCAGGGATGCTGCTCCCCGTTATAATATCTGAAACTTTGTTTTGGTGTTTGGTTTCTCCCATCTGCCCAGCTCAGCTGTGGTTATCTGTCGCAGCTGCACCGTGTTTCTAATCAACCACCTGCTCCTGATTCAGTAATCAGCCTGTCCAGCTTTCAATTTTCTCAGTTTCTCTGCTGAGAAAAGCACAACTATATTTTACTCTAAACATCTTATTGCATTTGAAATAAGACAAAATTAACTTACTTTTTAGTAACTTTTCAGCAAGGATATGTCCTTAACCCTTTCATGCGTAGTGGTCACTACAGTGGACAGCTTTCTAAAAGCCATTTTCTTGTGGATTTTTATGTCATAAATGCACACAGACCACTGAAGTGGACACTAAAATACACTATCAACTACTGACCATCAGCTGCAAATGCAAGAAATTATTTTTGTTAACTCCAATATGGCCGACCCGGTCCCTCCTCCTACTGTAGACGACTCCAGATAACCCCTAAAGATAAAAGATAAATACTACTGGTGTATTTTTCAAATAACTTTGCATTTGGAGAAAATTACAATTGATCACCTAAAAGAAATTTGTTTCCCGTATCTTTATTATGCCTTAAGAAAATAAAAAATAATAATAAATAAATTGGAAAAGATCCTGACACAAAGGATCATAATTCATGCATGAAAGGGTTAATATTTGTATATTTATCATAAAATCAGTAACCAAGGATGATGATTATGGCCAATTTGATAACTTTGGGAATTTAAACTATTGCTGATTGCGTGCACGTTTTTAAAAACCGTCACAGTTAAATCTCAAAATGCACAAAGATGGCTTAGTTTTGGGGAAGGGCTAAGCTGTGGGTTGGGTAGGTACTCACAGTGTGTGTGTGTGTGTGTGTGTGTGTGTAGCTGACGCTGCGCTGTAAGCCCTGCAGCAGTCTTAATGCGCCCCGTGCTGCTTTACTGCTCTCAAGTTGAGCCAAAAGGATCTCATTCCTCATCAGTTTTCCATATGTTGCACCTGAACAGTTAAACTCCACTCCGCCTCTCCATCAATCATCCTTCACTTCGCTACGCAAACACACACGCCTCGGCCTATTTGTACACAACACCCCCAAACTAAAATTTTCATTGCATTTATGTACTTTTCTTTTCTCGTGTCATAATTTTTTTACCACGCATTCATAAGTCATGAGATCAGAGATTCAGACTGCGGTAAATAATGCATGTTTCTTGTTTTTCGCATGCAGGAAGGTCACCGGTGCAGTGTGGGTTTGTACAGCACAGGTGCTGTAGCAGCATAAAGCAGTCGATTTGTTCTGCAAGTTGAGAGTTATGCACTGCAGGAGATAACGGCCCACAGCGCAGAGCAGTACCTGCATCCATCAATATTTGAGCTGCTCTTGTCCAGTTATGGAGAAGGAACAAGTGGCAGCTGGAGCGCTTCTTCAGCTGGTTTTCTTTTTCGTGTAGATTTGCCTCATTCATATTTAACAGAGGTGCATTTGGAGCAGGGTGAAGTCAGTGACGTGATGTTCTACTCTTGGGTTTTAGTTAAATTTGTCTGTCCAGTGCACACCAGGAACGGTTAAAATGGTCAGTTTACTATAAATGTCTTTGATTTGTTTTGTTTTATCGGCCGTTTGGTGGGTGAACCAGCGGTCAGGAACCTTTAAAGTCCAAACAGCCTTTCTTCCTCCTGCAACTTCTAAATAGCTTTCTCCAGAGCTGACCCTTGACCCTTTCAGAGAGTACGTTTTATAAAAATGTACAACATGCTGCAGTTTAATGACAAACTGTTAGAAATTTCCATTTCAAAACATTTTAGTTCTGCTGCTTCATGTTGTCAGTCAGGTCAATTGAGTCATTGAAGCAAAAAAGTGTTGGTTAGAGTTAATTTATGATTCATTGATTGGGGAAAATATATTTTCAGCTGTGATTAGATGTTTTGGATTTACTTTTTTGTTTGCTTATTGCTTATACAGTTAAATCAGTCATTCACGCAGACATTCACACACTTCATTACATATTGATTTAAGAAAAATTAGAAAACATTTGTTTTTGCCACAATTGGTGGTATATAAATATGTTTTTTGAGAATATTGTACATAATCTCTGCATAATTAAATCGTTTTCTCAGACCTGCTGTCCTCTGTGAAGCCTCTCCTGCAGGCGGCGGTGGCGGGTCGTTTTCTGAGAGGTGAAGACGACGGCAGGCCGGAGGGGTCGGCCGGGTCAGCGATGGCGCTTTCCCTCCTTGCTCTCCTCTTCCTCATCAGCTCTGTCTCCAGCCTACCTCAGCCTGTGCCAAGAATTTTCCTGTCCTTTGGAGGTAAGAGAAATAAACTAGTTTATCATCAGCGTAGAGGTTTACCCAAGGGTAAAAAATGTCAGGTTTCAAGTTGGTTTTCTGATC
This sequence comes from Poecilia latipinna, assembly GCF_001443285.1. Lineage (NCBI taxonomy): Eukaryota > Metazoa > Chordata > Actinopteri > Cyprinodontiformes > Poeciliidae > Poecilia > Poecilia latipinna. The sequence continues at coordinate 257,713 of NW_015113326.1, read as the reverse complement.
AAAGTCCTGTCTTTGACTCTTGACTTAGAGCCAAACCCTGCCCTTCCTTTTGTCTTGTTGACCAAATCTACAACCTCGGAGGGAAGCGGTGCCGCTTGTCAGAACCTCCCTGGATCTGTTCCAAGTTGAGCTTTAATCACAGCTCTCTGCACTGCTGCTGCCTCTGGTTCTGATTCTTTAGGTTTGACACAAGATTATATTCATGGAATTTTAATGAAATTTCCTTGAAATCGGAGCATGTTGGCTTGAATCCATCCTGATGAAAGGGTCTGACGCTCACGTCCTTCTGGAAGTGAGGAAGTAGATGTTTGATTAGCTTCACTGTGGATAATCCAGAACCAAGAGGCTGTGTCTGTCGGTGAGTCGGGTTTCTACTCTCGGTTAGCAAAGCGCTGCTGTATGAAGTTGAATCTCTGCTGAGGTTCCTCCATGCTGGACCTTCTAACTTTCTTTCTTTTCTTTTTAAACTCATGATGTGTGTCTCATTTTTGTTTTTGACCAAATCAAGATCATGGATGCTCTTAAAGGGCCGGTTGTGCCAGAATGTATTGATGAAACCAGTTCACAAATTGTTAAAATATCAATATTATTATTGAACATCTTTTCAGTCCCTCAAGGACATCGTGATTCTTTTTGTGATTTTTTTTTTTTTTTTTGCAATAAATATTAAAGTGTTTGTGCATAGATGCATAGATCATGGACTAAACAGGCATCTGTTTAGTACAAGTAGGGAAGTTTTTGAGAATTTTGTTTTCAATGCAGCGTGCACAGATACATTTTTGTCTCATTTGGATCGGCACGTAGTGTAACAGTCCATAACACAGGTTGGGACTCTGTTGAGTAAGTGGCAATTATTAAGAGTAACCAGGCAGAAAACTGGCAAAGTGTGTTAAAAAGTAAAAGAAAAAACTTTTTTTTTTTGCTCTAAAGATGATGTATTGTGAAAAAATTCACATTTTGAATGTTTTATTTTTACTTCCATTTGAGTTTCTACTCCTAAAAACAACCCAAGTGCAAAAAAAAAAAAAAAAACAAGCCACAGTTTTTGGCAAGAAGGTGATGTTTTTTGGTGCCTGGAAAATGAAACATTTGATACATCCGGCAGGCAGTGCCCCTCACCTAGCAACCCTGTTACCTAGCAACCCCAGATGAGCTCCAGCACGTTTGGTCAGCTGGTTTTACCGCTGTACAATGGCTGTTGGAAAAGACAAGTGTTTTGTTGTTGACTTACCATCCAGAAACAACTCGCTGTGTTCTTGTTTGTTGTGCAGAAGGCTCCACTTCTGCTTTTCAAAGATCTACGTTGTATGTTGAGTTGTAGAGAGCAGCTAGCAGCAGCTTGCTTGGATTTAAAGTGACAAAGACCCAAAAATGGCTCATTCTGATAGGAGCCCAAAAATAGGTAGAATAGACCAGCCTGAAATCTCATTATCTAAGAATGTTTTTGTTTATAAATTGTAATTAGCATTGTTTTTTATAGCCCATAAACCTGTGGTCAGTCGGGTTTCCAGAGGATACAATGAAACGGTTCCTTGCCATGTTCAAACTTCCTATCCTCCTGACCTACCAGGCTATGTTCCCTGGCCTTCATTAAATTGTTTGTTCCCTTTAATGCATAATGAGGTAATCTTTTGATTTGGAGCAGAGATTAAATCACAAACAGGTGGAGTGCTGTTATGTGCTATTTTGAGAGTTAATAGATTGCATTTGATTCTAATTAGGGGTATCAAAAGAAAGCAGGCTGAATACAAATACATGTTGGCTGAATTGACCTACTTTCTGTTGAGCTATCGATTAAAATACATTCAAGTTGTGGTTGTGATGTAACTTAAAGTGTAAAAGTGATGCTAATACTTTCCCAAAGCTTTGTACCTGCACTGTTTCTGCGTCGTTTGAGTCTCTGATCGACCGTTTAAAATGTCAGAGCTGGTTTCGGAGGCTCAGTTTGCTTTCTGAACGTGGGTTGAATTACGTTTATTTTCCTTACCAGTAGATAACTCATCAACAAGCTCTGCCCTTTGTTTTTTATGGCCGTGTATCTGCACAACATGCATTTCCTTGTTTTAAATTTATCAGGTGATCCTTTTGGGGTAATTTTGGGGTGAGAGCAGCAGGGAACAAATCAAAATGAGGATGTTTTTTTAAGCTTTAAAGGCCAACATCAGGTGTGAGTTCACATTCCTGCTTTGATTTGGCTCATCGGGGGAAGAGCCAGGGGATGCTGCTTTGTGTTGGAGTCAGAAATCATCGCAGAGGCGAAGGAATGAGTTTGGCAAGGTGGAGCACCATATGCAGGGAGACCCCTAGGGATGAAGGAGGAGGTTCGTTTCTTAGACAAACATCAGAGGGAGTAATTCGGTGAGATTTTGAGTGTCGGACTGGGAGGCGACGGCGGTTTGGCACCTGCTGGGAGTTAAAAGGGTCAACAATTTGACAGGATTCCTGAAATCCCACATGAGATCTGCTCACTTTTTCAAGCCGGAACAAACTAATCCGAGAAAATAAATCCATACTGTGGACCTTAAATATTCCTCTGTCATTGCTGAAACTCAATCTAGGGGTAAAAGCGGGTCAGCGGGACTCCCAGCGCAGCCCAACGTCCTGCAGGGAAGCTGCAGCCTCCGGCATTCCTTCCCCTCTGTTGGAAGAGGCGAAAGAAAGCAGCCAAACCGCAATTAAAACCGCATAATAAACAGCGCAAAACACAGCTACCCCAAATAATAAACCGTAAAGTGGTGCCTTTCTCTGCCGGGCCTCGGATGATAAACACAGATCCAGCCGAGAGGCAGACCTATTTAAGGGATGCCCAGTGTGATAAAACATAATTACCCCCTCTCCAGGGGCTTTAAATGTCACTTCTTTCTCAGCGTCTATTCTGGTGTGTTTTATGGCAGTTTGATGCCGTTTCTGAGGCGTAATGAGCGTATAATAAGAACATGGACATCTTAAAGAGAAATATAATTGCAGTTTTTGGAAATGAATCCAACAACTTCCAGAATACTGTCTGCCTTTTGTAATTATGCTGCAAGCTATTCTGACTTCGTTAGGATTTAGAAAACACTCAATTCAGTGGCGTTTATGTAGATTTTTTTTTCAAATATTATATTCTGGTGCCATTAATAATTCATATCTGAAGTCCAAATGTGTTTTTTGGAGGACAAAAAAATAAAAACAGAGATTTATGTTCAACATTTTGACAATAAAAACACAATTTCTTGCTACAAAAATACAACACGTTACCTTTTTAAGTTAGATTTATGAAAAAAATGCCATTTATAACCCAGCTTGGCAGATTTAATCACGTTTTTACTAAGCCTGTCGTAATAAACAATCAATTAATCAATTAAATCGCATTATAAATTGAAAAGAGCTTCATAATTTCCATTCTGATGACTTTGTAATCAACTTTATTTATGGTTTTGGTTGCGTGTGGTTTTATCAATATACTACTTGAAAATTGTCTCAAATCACAATTATCGTTTAACAGAAAAATTACTGAAGAAGTCTTTGATATTTCCCACTTTCTCCTCCACTTTTCCGCTTGTCGCATTTCAACCAAACTATTCTCAATGTTCCTAAAAATCAGGGAAAAGAAGCCAAAATCCCCTGTGAACCATTTCGAAAGGTTTCCACTAAGTTTTCAAAAGTTGGACTTGGTTTAAAACATCTGCATGGTGCAGCTATTAAGTTGTTTTATGTACATTAATAATAATTCACAACACATGCAGGCAACAGTACAGATTATTCCCACATGCCAAACTGTGAATTGAACACAGTGGAGGAAATGAAGCTCCCAGAGAAAACGTTTCATTTGATGTTTATTTGTTCTGCTACTGTATATGAAGCCGAATCAGCCGTTGCCAGGAGCGTTGCCGGGTCTCTCATCCGTCCCTCACATTGACAGATGGTTCGTTGGTCTGTTTACGATCAGCATCATTTAACCTCATCAACAGGCTCGTTCTGGCAAACTCTCAAATTCAATACAAAGCGAACCAGGAGACGTACACAGTGGGCGTGCCAACCAGTGAAATCAGGCCAGCTGAGGACTGAGCAGGTCTGCTCTGACGTTTCTGCGGTTGATGTTGATGTTAGCATGCTGAGCTTTCTGGAGTGATTGATTAAAACGAGCTTCGTGGTTTAACGAGCGCTCGTTCGCTCCGGCGTGAACCACATGGCTTTGGCATGGAGATCAACTCAACGTGGGAGCGGATGCACCGGTTTCCTTTCATGACTCATTACTACAGCCAGTTATCCTTCGTAATTCATACGCAGTCGGCCGAGTCGAGTCTGGCTTCTGTCTCTCCTTCACGTAGGAATGCTATAGGAATGCATGAAAGTCGGTAAATTTGACAAGAGTGTGTGACGGTTCAGAATCTGATTACAATGAGATGGAAAACTCTCCACTCAGTCATTAAAAGTGTGTGTTTTTCTTCAACTAAACCCTCCACTAGAATCAATTGTTCGTAAGCTTTTCATCCAGGATGTTTGACTTCTTCTCTCTTATGGACATCCATCTACAGAGATTGTTAATAAACAGACAATGTGCCAAGCACTACTTTCTCAAAAATCAAAGGTAAACGCTGACGGTTCTCCTAACCGCTCGGTGTAGCTTACTGCCTTTGGTTTACATAAAGCCTGCACAGTAGCTTCTTCGCCCTCTGTTTTTGAACTTAATGAAGCCTGTAAAGTAAAATCAGTGACGCTCTGTGAATACGAGGAATGTTTGGTCTTGCCAAGCTGACACACTGGAATCGAAAACCTTGAAGAGAAATGGAGCGTGACCGTTTGTTCCCCATGCGTTGGCAAATGCTGCTATCGTAGAAAGTCTTCATATCTGATTAAGTTATGCAGAATGAATGTTAATAGGAGTCTGTCTCTGTCCCTGCTCAGTTTTAGCAGAGACTTTGACGGCTTCTGGACGTCTGTGGGATTTCTGAAAAGGATTGATTCGGCATGGGGGGTTGCAGTCAGAAAAGGTCAACTTTTCAAAGGTTTTGACACACAATGGCGTGATGCAACGTTCAGTCTGTTGTGTGGCGCTACGTAAGTGACGTAGCTGCAAAGGGTCAATACCGTGAATATTTAACACTTGTATTATTTCTAAGACACTGAAATTGTAAGAACAATTGTAAGTTTTAAGCTGAAACTGAGGCAGATCTTTTTATATAAATTAGATCAGAAAGTTCCACCTGGTTAAGCATTTCCTTTTGCCTCTGGCTGTCCTCTGTGGGTAATAAATACATCAGCAGTGAAAATCCTCTGACCCGTGTCTCCTGAAAGTCTTCCCTTGCTGTGACAGTCTTCACGAGAGCCTCTGTGACAGTAAAATCCCGGAGATTTACCGTCTGCTGGCTGAGCGGAGAAACCAGAAGCTGATGTGTGTAGGGGAGAGGTCGCCGGCTAAAAGGCCCAGTGGTTGACAGTGTGAGCTCGCCTGACTGCCAGCGGCATGGAAAGGCAAAGTCAGGTGCTAATTGGGGCGTCAGGAATGCAAACTAGCTGCTGGGGCAGCATCTTGGGCTGATGGTCATCTCCAGTTTCAAAGCTTGCTGGGGAATATTAGCCATATCCTTAACAGGTTTGGCCCTGCCGTTGACGTTGGCGCTGGATAACATCACTCTGCACAATGCTCCTCATTCTCATACGTGGATTTAGCGTCTGCTTTGGAAACATGGCTGTCAGAACTAAAGCATTTGCTCCAGACACATGATTCCCATTATAAATGTCTGCATATAAATAATTGTCAGACAACAGCCATGGAATTAATAGAGGCAGTTGATAATAAACTTATGCCGTCTGAGTGAGCTCTGACTTCTGACATTACTGCACATTTATGCACGCTACCTGAATTGTAAGTGCTGATAATGCACAACAGGCCTGTTGGACAGACAATCGGACGACTCTGTCAGCCAATGCCACACAACTTGGGTGGTCGACACCTTAGCTTTCCCTTTGCTGCATAAATACCGCAGCAGTTATTACAGTGTGCCGCCAGGGCAAGTCCCAAACAAGAGACGATGGCCAAAGGTTCTGGCTGCGCTCATTTTTCATCGTAACAAGCTGCCCGCCAGTTGCCTGGACACAGACTTTTATTGGCACAGTAGGTGTAGTGGTCTGCACTTCTTTTCCATAAGTGCAGCCATCCATAAGTGAACTGAAGAGCTCTTAAACCAGCAGGTCAGACAAAGAGCAACAGTATTTGGAACTGAGTCTGAAGCTCTCATTGTCTTGTGTGGAGAGACGAATTGCAGTGGGGCGGTATAAGCTCCTTTACCATTTGGTGAATGGGGATTCTCCCACCAGCTGCCCCTAACAACCACATAACAGGTACCACTTCAAGTATAAGAAGAACAAGCCTAATTAGCTTAGAGTTAATGCATGCATGCAGGCCTTTGAGGCGGAAAGGCATCTGATGAAGACCAAATTTACTAAGGACACTCAAAGTGTTCTGCATGGGGATCCTTTACTGTTTTGAACTCTCCAAAAAAGCTGATACTAGCTGCCTTTTCATTACGAATGTGCGCTTTTCTTACCGTTTACTGCTAATGTTGAAAAAACACAATTTCACAATCAATTAAGAAATTTTGAAAAACGTGAATAAGCTTGGTTTTTGATATGTCATGAAAAACCATTACAGCGGCGGACGTAAGCAGTTTCATGAGATATATTCATAAAATATATTTCATATATATATTCATAACTCATCACATCAGCCAATCAGAGGAGACGTCGGCGTCTTATTCAGGCATCGGAGACGAGCCCCTTGTTCCCCTTTGTGTTATGTAGTGTTATATCACTCCATGCCACCAGGTGGAGCCGTCGACAAAAACTAAATGAGAAACGGTAGGAAGAGTAAGAGTGAATATTGCAGAGGACATGACGGTGCTGCGCTTTTTCGTTTAGTTCGTGTCTGATATACTGTACTGTAAATGTACTGAGTTATTCAGAACTAATTTTTCACACCATTACAGTATGCAGCAGCGTTTTGGGGAAATTATTGTTGCGATTTCACAGAAGAACTTTGGATTCAACACGTTCCTGTCCGATAAAACAATCATCGCCAGTAGTAAAACATCCAGCTGTTGATCATTTCCCCAAAACGTGACTTTTGTAGAAATTGGTGTGTTTCCACACTTTGAAATGGGCTTTAAAAAGTTAGCTTCAAAACTATCTGTGCAGCCTTATCCGTTTTGATCAATTTAAAGATACTTGTGTATCCCGATGAGAACTTGAATGTTGTGGACAGGAAGGATCTCAAACTAAAGCTGTTCCCTTTTCATGAAGAGAAACGCTGAAACATCCGGTTTTACACTAATAATTATGTTCCTCCAAAAGATTCCTTCAATGCTCCAGTGACACCAACTCGCTCATTTGGGCCTGGCTGCCAAACTTTCCAGACCCACATTTGCATCGCCCATGAAGATTCCACATATTTTCCAGCCGCTGTGAATCTCTAATATTTTACAATGCTACATTACAACAAACCAGTGTTTGTTTGGGGATCCCAAACCAGAACCATGGCAGCCTTGTTTACCGCTGTCCAACTCTGTTATTTGATCATGCAAGCAATTTTTGGAGCCAAGCCTGACAGAACACGCTGAAAGGAGCCTCTTTGTGGCTGATGCATTTCCTCACTTGGATATCACGTATAATCACGAAGAAAAAACGCAGAGAAGTGAGCGCTGAAGTCTCTTCTGCACTTAATTGTTGCCATACAAACAGGCACATAATGACAGGTCCCCTCTTTGTTAGAGCCACATGTTTTGGTTTTGCGTCCCATGCTTTTTCACCACAGTCTTGAAACAAAAAGAAAAGAATGCTCCTTTTTAAGGTTGTGGGATGCCAAGCTTGTTGCCTCTGTTGGCCAGTTCACCCTTCCACCCAGAGAATGTTTTCTTCACAGTTTACAAAAATATGGAGTTGTTTTAGATGTTCTTACTTCATGCATTTGATGAGAAAATGTTTGTTTTAGTCATTTGACTGAGATGTGGTGACTTTTCTTGGACTTTTCACCCCACGTCAGGTCACGACAGGCCACAGAGAACTGAAACGGGACTTGGTTTTAGAATAAAGACTCGACTCTTGACTTTGACTCTGAAAGACTCGAGACCTGACTTAGACTTTACTAGAAACTTGATTTAGAGCTTTTCCTGAAAGAAATTAGGTTTTACTTGGACTTGTAGTGAATTACTTCAGCCTTGACTAGGACTTGTGTCTCAGATTTTGAACTTGACTTGAAGAAGTTTCCTCTCAAAAAACTGAGACTTGACCAAGACTTTGCTTGGACTTGCCGCTAAAAGACTTGAACTTTGATTTGGGCTTGGTTTGTAAAATTTGGGATTTGGATCTTCCTCAAAGACGAGAGTTAGTTTGGACTTGTCTCTCCATTTTTGAGAGAAAACACCAAGCCAAGTTTAAATTTTGAGTCTTGACTTAAATACTTGATTGTTCTCTTGTATAAAATGACTTGTGAGCATCTCTGGCTGACATAAAATGCCAAGGGTGGCTTAAAATTGCAGCTCTCTGATAATTTAGCCAATTAAACATAGATTCAACAGTCAAATGTCCCTTTAAGCCCTTCTGATGTGATGATGCCTACCAACAAGTGAGCAGTAAATTGTGATATGACCTCATCTGCAGCTGAAACAGCAATCTGTTGTTTAAAATTGGATGACCTCTGCAGCATCTTGGCGAAACAAAAGGCTTTTGTGGAGCTTCAACTCAGCTGAACTCTCAATTCTCCCGTCACCAACTTGCCCTTTTCTGCTAACTGCGCCGTCCACCATGCTGATCCAATCGGATTGCATCACAACCCGTCTGTAATGGAGCCAATAGGATATTGTGGGTCAAAGCTCATAATCAAAGGCAAGACACAGGAGACTGCTGTGAGGTCTGTAGGGAGATACAAGGCCCACCTGCCAGCATGCATAATACAAAACCCACCAGCTGTCAACCTTAAGCCTTGCTTTTTCCTCCTCTTTTCTAATTTTCCTTCTTATCTCACTCCATTTTCATCGATTTGACTTTTTTTAAAACAGGAAATTAGCTCAAGAGTGTAATTTTATCGTCACTATCCTCTGCTAATCCACGCCTAACAAAACAAGACAATTTACAGCAATTCCTCGTTAATTTTTGACAGTCTTTCCTCTAGGGAGTGACCTCAACCCTGAGGAATGCAAATAAACCAAACTAACGAGCGTCATGTACTCCTGAAAATTCCTTTTATCCCCAAACACGCAGCATAAACAAAAACACTACAGCCTTTTTAAACGCAGCATTCAGGAAATCTCATAAATAAAATTGCTACATCGAGGTCTTGGGGTGCAATTGAACCCCAACACCTGGCCAGATTAGTCAGACTCAGACCGAGGTTATGAGCTGGCAGATATTCTGTAAACACACGGATTGGGTGTACTGTGCGACCCTGGAAAGTCTTGGTTGTTTACAGCGTCCCGCTGTCTCTCCGTCAGAGCAGGTGCTCCATTTGGCCAGCTGAACTTTCGGTGCTGGACTACAATGCTGCAGCAGTGGGAGTGACTCGTGTGTTTGCATGAGGCTGAAGGCAGAGAGATACCAGATCCAACGGCACGCAGACTCTGCAGGGTTTCCATTTGGCTCTTTGTGAGCGGACACACCCCTGCTGCATCGCATCTCAGCGTCACGCTTAACTGGCCTCCCACCCTCACAAGAGAACATGATGTCTCCGATTCCCCCCCTTCAATGAGGAAACAAAAGAGAGTTTGCCATAATGCTGAGAAGTCACCACACCCCTGCAAGAACAATTTGTTTCCCTGGTGGAATCTTCTGGAGCGGTTCTGTCCGTTTTACTTGAAATGCTCTTTGTCTGGCTCGGCTTATTGCTTAACATTGTTTTTGGTGGGGAAGACAAAAACCTAGAACTCCAGATGGAAGCTATCTTAAGCTAAACATGGCGCAAAGCATCTCTTATTGATATTTTCACACATTGTCTCTGATTTAAAAACCTAAACCTGAACTGCATGAAACTTTCTTTCCAATGTTTTTGCTTTTCTTTTAAAGATTTCTTGAACTCTTAAGTAAATGCTGGTTAAAACATGGTCAATAAAAAAAGGACCATGATTTCACTGTAACCTGTTGACACAAAAATGAACAACAAAATTTTAATTTAAAACAAAAAAAACAATAGTTACCCATATGAGCTGCAAAAATCCAATTATCTCTCTTTTTCTTAACCAAACTCTGAAATGTACAAGCCAGCAGGAAAACAGCAACCCCAGCCTGTTACCCCCTGCAGGGCCCAGCCCGTTACCTAGCAACCCAACCTGAGCTCCAACAAGTTAGGTCAGCTGGCTTTATGCACTGTACAATGGCTGCTAGAAAAGACAGGAGTTTTTTTTTTTTTTTTGTTGACTTACCTTTCAGAAACCACTTGATGCAATCATGTTGGTTGTGCAGGAGGCCCCACGTATGCTTTTCAAAGATGCACAGTTGCATAACTACGCATGTGTTTGCAGCCATTTTCATGTGCGAGTGTAAACTCTGAGTTGGGGGGTGTGGCCAGGAGTTAATTTGCAATATATGAACATATGCAGCTCTGGAAAAAATTAAGAGACCACTGCATTGAAAACCTCTGAGTTATTCCACCAAATCTAGATTTCTGGACTCTTCCTAAGTTAAAACATTAGTATTGTTGTTTCTAAATGAATATGAACTTGTTTTCTTTGCATTATTTGAGGTATGAAAGCACATCTTTTTCAATATTATGACCATTTCTCTTTTTCTGCAAATAAGAGACATGTTGTCACAAGTCCATAGAATAAAAACACAAAACAATATTCATTTTATTCAAACATATACCTATAAAAAGTAAAATCAAAGAAACAGAGATCATTTTAAGTGGCCTCTTAATACATACATATATATAAAATGGCTGTTTTTTTCCAGTATATTTTCTTTTTGTTGACTCTGTAAGAATAAAAGTTCAATTTCTGACTATTCTTTCCTGTAAGACTGCCTTTGAGCTCAAGATGAGGCAATTTACCTAAAGCGCAGCTGAAGTGGGGAGTGAAGAGCCGTGGGAAACGTTCTTGTTCCTGAAGAGGTTAACTTGCCTTTATGTGAAGTTAAACACTTCAAGCCTTACGCTGCGACCGACCGCCCCTGATGGGAGAGAGGGGCGCCTCAGAAAAAAGCCACTTTACCAAAAGATAAAAGGCCGAAACCTCAAAAGCATATGCCACACAATCAGGAAAATGTGACTTTAGCTTAAGGGATTGTGGCAAAGAACAACCAACCTGTTCTGTTGATTAGAGGAGGGAACACAAAGAGCGCTAAGAGAGGGTCAATACAGGAGAGGAAACAGAGGCTGTGGATCTGCTTTGCCGCCCCCGGCCTCCGCTCTCAGAGCAGATTGAAAAAGTGATAAATATGCATGAGTTTGGCTTCAATAATGAAGGCCTCTGGTTAGGAATGTTCTATCTGTGGAGCAAACAGGCTGAAAATAACTGTCTGAGGCCGTTTATGGTGGCTGTGTGAACCATTCAACGAGTGACAAACTTTTAACAAGCCACGAAATCACGACTTCCCTTTAATTCAATCAGCAAAGCCAGAGTCATTCACCATGTTGCTCAATGACGAGTTTCAGACTTCCTGGCGAACTTCTTCCATCTGGAACCTTTTTGTGTGCATCTGAGCTTTCGTGTCAAAGAAAATCTCTTTAAAAACAATCCTGTGCCAACTGATGACTCCACTTTCTACACATTTCTTCTCGTCCTACTAACATTTCATAAACAAACCAATTTTATTTCCACTTGTTTAAACCATGATGCATCAGTTCATGTTTTTGTAGTAAATTATGTACACTATTTAAGGAGACAATCATAAAAAAGGTAAAAATATTTTCAGTCCCTCCAGGGTTTCGCAAATGTTTTTATGATTTTTTTGCAATAAAAATTAAAGTGTTTGAGGTACTTATATATAAAAACATTTATGTCTGACGGTAAATGTGACTTTTTGTTTCTCGCCGTATAAATAATGTAATCTTGTCTGACAGCAGTTGAGGTTGAGGCAGCTGTCAGCATCACTTAAACCCAAATGTTTTTGACCATTTTTGTGAAAAACTCACAATCATGCATTAGCATGAAAAAGTGTGGAGATTTGTTGATTTTTCTACAATAATTCTCAGGAAACTGGATGCACTGATTGATGAAATCTAATAGAAAATAGATAAAAACTGCTTTGAATTGATTCATCAAATGATATTTAAGCAAACTGCTTTCTTGACAGCTGGTACCAAAGGGTATGGGAGCCGGATTTGGGCCTCGAGTTTGACACACGTGGGTCAGATGAACCACATGTTTAGTTTTAGGAACACATCGCAACTTACTTGAGTTTGAGGCGCCTTATCAGCGTGTCAGAAATCTTTCGGAGGATTCCCTAAAATAATCTGGAGGTCTGGATTTCCCACGAACCAGTGATGAATCACTGTCCAGAAATCTGTCCCCTCTATATGTACTCTCTCTTTTTTTCGTTTTTGCTCTCCTCTCACGTTTGAAACTTGCCTAAACCCTTCGACTCGAGTTTTCCCGCACTCAGCAGCAGCTTAAGGGATAATAAAGCTGCCGTTTTATTTCTTTGGGCTCAGATTCTACTTGGCTTTGAACTTGTTTGAGCTTCGTCTTGACTTTATCTCCAACCGTAGACTTTATCTAGTCTAGGAATCACCTTAAGTGGTCATGACTACAGCCTTGTCTGCGTCAAGAACGCTCCCTGCTTCATGTGCTTCTTGTATTCAGAAGAGATTAGGTTGTTACTTGAGCTTGACAGAACAAAAAAGGTTTGCTTTTATATCTACTGACTTCTTGGTACTATATTGTAGATGGAGGGATTGCTTTTGTTGCAGTTTGTGCCAAGTCAGTATCTAGTGGCATCTGTAGTTTCTCCTGTTTTAAGGCGTATTTAAAGAACAGCTGTCAAATCCTGAAAGCCTCAATATTAAGTTTTCTCCTTTTTTATCTGTTTATTAGGAATTTACCTCAGAAGCTCCTTTCATCTCGGTTTATTTGAACTTTTCTTTTTACAGTCTCTCTGTTCCTTGCAGATCTGAAGGGGTCGCAGTCGTTTGAACACTTCAGTATATCTGATAAGGCCATGGACTACAGGATCCTGCACATGGATGAGGACCAGGACAGGATGTACGTGGGCTGCAAGGACCATGTTCTCTCCATGGACCTCAACAACATCACCCATGGCACACTTAAGGTCAGCAGATGGTTTGAGTTAACACGCGAGGAAAACCGCTTCCTCCTCTGCAGTCCATGGCTTTATTACCCCAAAAACAAGATTCAAAAACGGGAAAAAACTATTTGCTACAATTGCTGCTGATTATAATAATTGTTGGTTATATGCAAATTGCCTCATATTTGCCATAATCAGTGCAATTTTAGGGTTATTTGGAAAAGCCATGAAACTGCCAAAGTGCTCTTATAGCAAATTGTGAACGCAGTGAAGGAATTATCTTCTGTGTAATTGACAGGCATAAAGTGGATAAACAGATGGGAAAGCATTTGGTTTTCCCCTGAGAGCCCCACGCTGCACCCACTTCTTTTCCTCCAGTAAATTGCATGATATATTCATTTTTGCTTGGCCTTTAAACCCCTTTCCGGCGGTCCAAACACATTCTCTGCAGATGAAAGCTGCAATTACTCACACTGAGTTATGAAAGTGCATTATTTTAAAACCGTCAATTGTGTTTTTATTTTACAATCTAATGCGTTGCTCTGTTTTTTTTTCGCATACAGTTGTTTTGGCCTGCATCTACAAGCAAAATACAAGAATGTCAAATGGCAGGAAAGGACTCTACAGTAAGAACCTCATGTGTAACTTTTTGTTTTTTAGGTTTGACAATATGAAGTGATAACAAATGCAACAAATCAGAGAGAAACATCGAGTTTAACTCATGCAAAAATCTACATGTTTCACTTTCAGCACTTTATCAAAGGTTAGTTATGTTTAAGGTTTTGATATAAACTGTATGCAGATGTAATATTAAGAACCTGACATATTTTGTTTTGTGTCCTTCATTGATTGAATTGTAAATTTATTTTATTATATCACAGATGTGATATAATAAAATAAATTCACAATTCTTTTTTTCTGAGAATGTTTGGTTATTTATTTGGATTTTGACATAAGTTGACACAGAATTAGAATTCTGAGGAAAAAAGTCAGAATTTTGAAAAAGAAAATCAGAAATTTGATAAAAAAGGATTTTGAGGGGAAAAAGTCAGAATATTGAGGGGGAAAAGTTAGAAATTTGAGGAAGAAAAAGTAAAATATTTGTTAAAAATTAGAAATTTTATTAAAAACGACTTAATTTTGAGGGGGAAAAAGTGAATTTTCAGGAGAAATGGTCAGAAATTTGAGGGGAGAAAAAGAAAGAATTTTGAGTAAAAAAATCTGGATTTTGATAGGAAAAGTCAAAATTTTAAGGAAAAAATTCAGAATTTTGATGGAAAAAGTTCAGAATTTTGATGGAAAAAATTCAGAATTTTCAGGAAAAAAGTCAGAATTCTGAGATTAAATTCAGAACTCTGACTTTAATTTTGACTTTTTTATGTCAAACATTTTTATGAGAATGTTTGGTTGTTTCTTTGGATTTTGACATAGATTGATGCAGAAGCAGAACTCTGAATAACAAAAAAGTCAGAATTTTGAGGGAAAAAAGTCTTAATTATTTTTCTTCAGTTTCCCTAATCTGGCCAACACAGAGGCTGTCGCTAGAATATTAACTTCATTTTTCCAGCACCGATTGGACTTTGTGTTTCTCTGGCACGATGGCCAAGATCAAAATCAAAGCTTTTGTCACCTGTTCCCAAATCTGTTCTCCCAAAATAAAGCCTCCCCACCCTGAGGGATTCTTCTCCAGCATCTGTTCGCTTGTCCGAACTCCAAACACACTTGTAGCCAGCAGAAGATTTATGTCCAGGCACCAACTGGAGTCCCTGCTTGGTTCGTCTCTTAATGAGCGAGCTGGAGATAAACTGAAGCCTGTTGGAGTGAATATATATCAAAGGTCGTAAATTAACCAGAGCTGACTGATGGAGAGATTTCATTAGGCACCCTGCTTCTTGTTAGCTGCAACAGGATTTATAATGAAATCATCCGGCGAGCCTCAGAAGACCGGTGTCTCCTCCGCATCTGGTCTCCTTTAATTGGATTGTCCTCAAATGGTTGCAGAAGGGGATAAACAGAAACAACGGTTTAGCTCAAAGAAACACACATTTTAAACCAATTTAATAAAGCAAGCAGAAGCTTAACTTGCACAGCCAGGCTGTCATTTGCTGTTTCAAAAATAGAGGGAGAGCAGCTTCCAGTAAGTGCGTCGTTTGTGAGTAAGCGCATGTGTGCTGCTGACACGCTCTCTCAAATATTCGGGTGAGCCATCTCCACCCAGAGCTGCCGTTTCCTCTGTCAGTTTAATTTCTTACCACTTTCTACTGTTTGACTGTAATTCCTGCCTTCTTTGATCACTTTTCCTGTTACTGTCGCTGTTTCTCAGCTTCTGTCTCAGCCTCCCACGGTCGACTGCCTCAAAGAGTCTTTTTGTTGTTTGCTCAACTTAAATCCTACTTCCTATCTCTATTGTGCTGCGGGAAAATGTTTCTTATCTTTCAGATATCAAAAATAAGACAGAAATAACTTGAATAAATAGAAAAAAATCTGTTTTTAAATGATGATTTCACTTATAAAGGAAAAAATGCAAACTAAACCAACCTGACCATGTGGGGAAAACTAATTAACGCCTGAAACTAGTTTCAGATTTTACTGTGGAGGAATTTTATCTTCTTTGCAGGATTGTTTTGGGTTTTCAAGGATGAGCAGGATGCTTAACCCTGCAAAACCCAGACAAGAACAAAAATAAAAAAAAACAGTCTTATCATTGGTTTTTGTAGGAGCACTTTGGAGATAAAAATGTTTTCAGATTTTTTTTTGTAAGGTTTTCTGAAAGTATATTGGTTTTGTTTCTCATCTGTTCTTTAGTTCAGATTGTAATGCTTTTCACGATATTTTACACTATTGCATGTAGATTTCTTGATTCCATAGTTCCAATTGTAATCATTCCTGAGCATGATTTGTACAATTGAACTCAATTTTGATAAAATGTCATAAAAAACTGTAAATTCATGTTTTGGTCAGGTTGGTTTTGATCGCTTTTTTTCCATTTTTGTGCAAGACTTTTATGTTGTGAGATTGTTTGCAGCAGAGGAAAAATCAAAACCCGACGTGATCGCGTTGAATTCAGAGTGAAGGAGTCAAGAGGGAAACACAAGAGGAAAGTAAAACAAGATGAGGCTCCATGCATAAACGCGGCTCTGTACTTCTGATCAGACGCGACCGCAGCAGGATTCGTGTGGTTCTGTGGAGATGAACAAGGGATGAAAGCGAAGGGAAAAACAGGACGGACAGATAGACAGTCACAAACCAAATGAGGATGGATAACAGAAACGGGCGTGAGTCGGTGAAATATTCAGTTGCAGCTCACTAATGGCTCTCGGTGGATTTCTGCGCGCTGACCAAGATCTGCAGCAGCTGCCAAAGCTGGAGTCATGTCCAAGTTCCTGACGACTCCCTGGATTCGTGTTCTTGTCCTCCCCCACTTTGCTCCGCTCTCTCTCTCTTTCTCGGCACGTTTTCTGCAAGCTTACGCTCAATTACCAACAAAGTTGATCACTCCCACTGCTACCGAGTTTGGTTAAGAGGCAACAACCTGGCAGTGATTTTCATGTAGCTTTATCTAAGCATGCTATGATATCATCGACTAAATATACCATGATACACATTTTAAAACAAAAAAACATGACATGCAGTCATAGGATACATTATGAAAGTGTGTTTTTCTAACTTATTTTGATAAACGGCCCAAATATGCAAGAAACTCTTTAAAAAAGTTGTAATTGAAGTTATTTCAACCAAAAGGTGTGAGACTAGATAACTGGCTGGTAGGATGGTCTCACTTTTGAATTTATCCATTTTGTAGTGCAGCAGCTTTCTTTCAGCCAGCTGATCTGAAGTGCACAGCACCAGCTACTGGTGGCAGCTTTAAAACTCTTCAGCTTTCTCTGACACCAACTTTTCTGGTTTTATTATGCACAATTCACTTTTTGCACGTTTTGTGCTTCCATTTGGTTTCTACTGCTTCCAAAAACGGCCCAAGCATAAAAAAAAACAAAAAAAAAACCCAACCAGACAGTTTTTGGAAATGTTAATGTTTTATGGGGTCTGGAAAATGAGCCTTTTCAGAAACTTCTAGAATGTGGCGTCACAAATCAGCAGGCACTTACCGTCACCTAGCAACCCCAGACAGTTACCTAGCAACCCAAGCTGAGCTCCAGCACATTTAGTCAGCTAGTTTTACTGCTGTGTGCGTTGTACAATGGCTGCTGGAAAGGACAAATGTTTTGTTGTTGACTTGCCATCCAGAAAGCACTTGCTGCATTCTTGTAGGCTGTCCAGGAGGCTCTGCTTCTGTTTTCAAGGATAAAATCTGATTATCTAACAATAATGTTCTGCAAAAAAATGTAACAAACATGTTTTGTGTAGACCATAGACCTACCTTATCTGGTTCTATAGGTCACTTTTTAAACCTTACACCCTGATGTCGGAAACAGCCTGCGGTTGTATCATTCAGGGAGTTTCGCTGATCCTCTTTTTCCACTGGCCTCAATACCACACCAGTGAGCACTGCTGGGTTTATATTATCACGAGCGAGTCATAACAGAGATAAGGTTGAGATACTGCCTCATGCGGAATATTATTCAGGAGCAATAAATGTGCAGTGGAAATGTCGTTCACCTTGTGTTTATATCTGGAAAAACATCCCAGAAAGAGACAGAATATCTGGGCAGAGATCTTATAAAAGGAGGCAGTGATGCTTTTGTGCTTTGCTGTCATGTATGATGATGATGATGCGAATAAAAGTTCTTAGAGCAGCTCTGATGACGAAATTTATTTCAGTTAAAAACCCCCAGTGGAAACCTCAGCAATAGCGACATTACATTATGTTAAAATCCATCTTGCCAAAATTAAAACAAGGCCCAATTCAGAGTAACTCGGACATTTGGCAAAATCTGAGATCTGCAGCGAATATGTTTAAATATTTTTGAAAGAAACCCCTGAGATCATGTAGATAAATACTGTTTTTATTTCAAAACGGCAGAAAAAAACGGCATTCTGAAAAGGATATTCCTTCAGACTGTCCAAGAAGTTGTTTTTACAGACTAGAACTGGGAGAGGAAACAGTAAAAAGTATTTTTTATTTTATTTTGTCACAGCAGAAACTTTTGTATTTAACATCTGTTATAAATATTGCAGGATATTCCCCTTTATTCAGATACAAGAAATGAGAAACCTCTGGCTAAAATACAAAAATGAGAGAATCAGTCATTACATTCGTCCATCTATTTTTAATCTTTGGTTCCTTTTTGTTTTTAATTTGCTAAACTTTCATCTCAACGATTTAAAAATGAGTTTAAAAGAACCAGGAAGTATTTTGGAAAAAATGTGTAGGATCCTTTTTCTTCCCACTCTATTTCATTGGATTACTTCTGTGCCAAGTTTTGCCACCAGGGTAAAGCAGCAATTTAACATTTAAATCCAGAATTTGATTTACGAGAGGAAAAAAAACATTTAATTTAGTTCCTCATGTTTTGGAAGGTGTTTAAGAGAACCATGGCAGTGTATTTCCTTCATAATAAATTCATTATTTCAGCTTGGAAAGTTGTAAGAAACGCTTTCATGTTGGACTTTTCTTGTCTTTTGTTTCACTTTCCAGCACGGCTGTGGGAATTTTGTCCGTGTGGTGCAGCCTTACAACAGAACTCATCTGTTTATGTGTGGCAGTGGAGCCTACAGCCCCGTCTGTGTGTACATCAACAGAGGCCGAAGACCAGAGGTGGGTTCAAAATGATGGATTCTCTTCATTATGGAAATAAACTAGTCAACCGCAGCTGAGTGAGTAAAAAACACTGGCTGTTAAGAATACCCTTCCAGACTTTTGGCTGTGGGATAACACTACATCTGGAGCTGTAGGAATTGTTTGACAACTACTGCATTTCAAATTGCTATAATCACATCACAGCATTAGTAAAGCTAAGCATTGCCGTATGTTTTTAGATTCCGTAACTGCATACGTGCCAAGTTTTCATGTTGTCAGTTTGATGCTGGGTGAGATAAGGGAGTAGAAGAAGAAGAAACTGGAGGTCTGCGCTTTTCTCGTCACTCATATCCGACCAGAAGAAAAGACAGAGAAGCCCTCCAGCAGAAAAGTACTCGCTCTGTTTCCATTGACTGTATAACTGTGCAACTTGACATTTTGAAAATAAATCGCTCTATGAAAACGCGCCAGTTAGGACTTGCTGAGGGTTTTTTCTTCTTTTTTTACGACGGCATTGTGCCATTGCAGATAGAGAAAAGAGCTCATTTCTGCCAAAAATTAAGAAATTCTGAGATTGTCAGAAATTTTATTTTATTTTTAAAAAAAGAGGATTTTATTAAGCTTTTGAAACTCAGAAATGTTCACCATTTTTCTAGAAAATTTCTGAGATTAATCACAAAATTTAAAGTTTTTTTCAGCAATTTAAAAAAAAATTAAACTCAAAGTTTCCATTTTTTAGGCAGAAATGTACTCCTCCTTTTGTTCTATCTAAGATGGCTCATGCTAGTGTTTTGGTCGTATCAAAATTTGTTTATTCCGCAAAACTACAGTAGAAACACTTTTTTTTGTGTCACACGAGTCACGTGATCAACAGCCGGATGTCGCCTCTGGCTCGAACCACGAAGAAGAAGAAAACAGGAAGTAGCGCGGTATGGTTTTTTAATGACTTATCTCGTGAACATTTTGTATTTCATGGAAATAATCCAATTGCGAAATTGTGTTATTCGACATTCACGGAATATCGACGACATTTTTCGCACATTTGTAATGCAGCGAGCTGAACAGAACAACATTAGCTGCCAAACGTTAAAACCGGAGTCTGTCTTCACTCGGAGCCTTTTGTCATTTGGGTTTTTGGTTTGAAAGCCAGTCTGCTCTGTTCTCCAGCTCGCAGCTTAATCATGTCACTGCTTCATGAAAAGAGATCTGTAGCGGAAAGTTCAGAACTGCCCGCTTGGTCGTTTGTTCGGTGTCCCAGCTTGTTGTGGTGTTTGGAAATTCAATATAAAGGAGATGACAAGTTGTTTGGCAGCTTGACAAATAAATAACTTTTTTTTTTAGTTGAGATTCATTCATTCTAAGTCTAATTACCAAGTGTTTCTTTAACCCCGATGTCTCCGGTGTCTGAAATCAACATTTAACTCCAATATACAGTATCTAATATCTTGATTTAAACAATGGCATAAAATCCCTTTTTATCGTCTCTCTTTGTTGGTTATGACACCAAATGTTCCACTTTGAAAAGCTTGACAAAATAATGAGGGTTGTGACAATATAATATAACTTAAAACGGAGAAATATGACACCATTAGTCTCGATGCTTTTCGTTGAAGTGGGACTAATATTTTTAGTTCTTAAGAACAGAGAAACACTTTAAAATGAAGCAATCAGAGATCGCCTTTTACAAAACTATACTGTCTCCCCAAACAATTCATAATTATAAATGTAATGAAAAGATTGTGTTTTTTCAAGCTAATTTGAGTGTTTGAGAAAATCTAAGTCAACTTTAGCCACAATTAAAATTATCCCAAATGATCTTTCCTGTCATATTTGATTTATATAGCATTGTTTCCAACTACTGAATGAATTAAGACAAAGTTTATGGGTGTCTGTTAATACTGTAACAGCATATTGACTTGATAAAGCAATAGGGAAAAACACAAATGTGTATTGTTTTCCAAATTGAGTGCAAAAATTAACATTTGAGAGCAAAATCAAAGCAATGTCTTTTTTTATGGTCATTGAAAACTTATACAAAAATTAAACCAAACTTTAAGAAGTGCTCTACTAAAGTACTGATACCAACTTTTGGATCAATCCAACCAATCTAACCTCTAGTCATACCACTAAAAATCCCTTTATTCCTCCTTACGAAGCTTCAAACATAACCTCAAATGACAACATCCTTAATAATATTTTACAGATATAACAATATCACATCTGTTTGCATTAAACCATTTGTTGCACAGCTTGTATTCCCACTTTACCTTTTTTCTTGAAGCCAACATCAACTGGGAGAGAAAACTTTGCACTAAATGGTCAATCCAAGGTGTTAAATGTGACTCTTTGTCTTTGTATGGTGTCATATTATAAATCCACATGAAATAGATGGTAGAATTTATTATTTTACCTCTAAAATCTTACCACAATCAAACATCCAGGTCAAGTCCCGGTAGATAACTAAAACATTCAGCAGGAGTCGTTTTTAATCTCCGTTCCAGGAATCTGCCAGCTGCACTGCGTCCACCTCCATAAGCTTTTGGC
Source organism: Poecilia latipinna (assembly GCF_001443285.1). Lineage (NCBI taxonomy): Eukaryota > Metazoa > Chordata > Actinopteri > Cyprinodontiformes > Poeciliidae > Poecilia > Poecilia latipinna. The sequence continues at coordinate 236,256 of NW_015113326.1, read as the reverse complement.
AAACACACACATTTTCCTGGATTAATACTTCCTAACTGATGTCATCCGGCGAGCCGCATCCTAATGGATGGGACAGGAAGTGCTATCATTCACCCAGGTTGCTCTTGGCCTGTTGAGCCTCTGCCACTAGCAGGGTGTTACAGTTTGGCAGCAAATCCGCCTGAGTTGGAAAGACGGCCGTCCAACACATCAGCAGGGAAATTCCTTGTCTGCACAAAAGTGGAATGTTATTTTAGTGTCCCTTATGGGCCGGTTAAGGTAAACTGACGAAGGTCTGGGTCTCTGTGCGTTATTTAAACCAAATGGAAGGAAAATCTGGCTGTAAACGAACGAAGCCGTTGCAGAAAAATCCCGTCACATTCTCTGTCTTTCTCTGTTTCTTTGCAACAGGAGCAAGTGTTTCACGTCGACTCGGAGATGGAATCAGGAAAAGGGAGGTGCTCCTTCAATCCTCAAGTCAACACAGTCTCTGTCATGATCAGTAGGTGCTTTCCTTCATCTTCGTTTCGTTATCTTCCATTAATGTCAATAAAAACAGTGATCAGTTTCGCCTGCAGGCGGTTAGCGGGTTGTCAGGAATTTGCTTGTGCTGCTTTTTGTCCAGATGGGACAGACAGCAGAAATGCTGTCGTCAGAGTTCAGGCATTAAGATGTTTTTCAGACCTGCAGCTACTCAGAAGTCTGCCTCATTTGTTTTGAATTAGACTCCTAAATAAGTAAAATGCTTATAGTAAGTCTAAACTGAAGTAAATTACTCAGAATTATCTCATTAATTGGTTACATTTTTCTTGATTTTTTTCAACATTTTTATATTCACTTCCTGTCTTGAGATTTTCTCTAAATATTTCCAATCAGTTTGCTGTCCTCGTGATGTTTTCTGTTGTGTGAAGTGCAGCAAAACACCCCCACAGCATGATGCTGCCACCTCCATGCTTCACATTAAGATGGATTTCTCAGACTTTATCATTTGGAGAAATAAAATAAAGAGGTCATTATGACTTGAAACATAAAATTTAGTTTAATCAGACAAGATGTGTCTAGAGAGTAATTTAATCTGTTTTTAATAACTTTTGATTAGCTTTTTGATGTTACAATACAGGATCAGTTTCACTGTGGATAATAAATCTAATCGCCTTAATTTAGCCTCTTTGTGAGGTTTGTTGTTTTTGTCTTGCACATTTTTATGTCTGGATCATAAAATATGCCCATGTTGTTTATATTTTTTGTTTTTGGCGCCTTCAGGCATCGGAAAATTGCAACCGGTGAGGTTTGTGAAAGCCCACACTTCTCTTCCTGAAATATTTGCCAATTTTTTTAGATTTTTTTTCCCTTGTTGTGACACAGTAAAGCTGTGCATTTCAGGTGTTTACTTGTAATACATCCAAAAGTGTTAAAACACCTATTAATACTAGTTTGTACCCGTGTGGTATCAAAAAAGTTCTCTGCATTTAAAAATGAGAAAAAAATAACTGATTTTAAGAGGCCAGAAACAGGAAAAGTCAGTTCAGTCTGGTAAAATGTTGAACAGTGACACATTATGTACATAAATATGTGGCTTCAGCCTTATATGGCCTGTTGACACAACATTATACAATATTTATTTAAATTTTTTCAGGCCAGTAGCAAACACAAAATCAGATGTAAGTTTAGTTTTAATATTAAAAATTGTAACAGATGTTTGAAACAAAAGAGAAACAGTCTTAAGTCTAAAAGCTCGATCTGCAGATGTAATGACTTAAAAACAGTCTGTTTGTGTTAAATTATGTGCTTTTGGTTGACCAATTTGTAAATGTTTCTGTAAACCTTTAATGAGTAATTGAGGTTTAAAGTTTGGTTGTTTTTTTTAAATAATTTCCTTATTTATCAAATTCTTTTTACACAAATGACCACATCTTCCTCTAAAATGTGTATAAACAAGTGATTCTAGTTCTACATTTATATTTTTACAAAGTTTTCCACCATTTTGATAGTTTTTTTTTGTTTCCTAACTTAAATTTCCAACCAAATGCCAACAGTCCTTGGAGTTGATGTCTTCATCGAGTCCTTTGATCTGATTGGTCGAGGGGTATTGGGTTGCGTTTTAGGCGACACTTTGCACCGTAGCTCGGCTTTCCGACACCTGAGCATTGCCGTGCCAGCAGCTTTCGAGCCAGGAGAGGAGCCTCACACGAAACGGTGATCCAGAGTGGAATAACCTGCAGGGCGAAGGAAGGAAGGAAGGAATGAAGGCAGAGGATATAACCAAGCTTCTGGGTTTAATTAAATCACTTTTTAATTTGTTAATCAGCAGGTTTTAGACCCTCTGTGACCGTCCACGTGCCATCGGCATCAAAGCTTTTTTAGCAAACCCAGCTTGTGTGTGAGGTTTAATCATTGCCTTGCAAAATATCCAAACAAACTGAGCTTTTTTGTCATGCTATAATTTCAAACTTTCTTGTATTTTGAGATTTGACATGATGGATGTGCATTTTTATTCAAGTTAATACACTGTAAAACTTGGGCTTTTTGCACATTTAGAGATTTTTTTGCCCATTCATATTCAAGAAATGACTTGAATAGAGTGTCTAAACAGCAACAATTTCTCAATTGTATTTGAATCTGGACCATTTCTTGACCTAAATATGCTTTGATCATTGCCATTGTAACTCTGGCTTTATCAATCAATCAATCAATCAATCAAGTTTATTTGTGTAGCACATTTCAGCAACAAGGCATTTCAAAGTACTTTACGTCATAAAAATACAAAGTTACAGAAGACATCACATAGTCAACATTTGAGAAAATCAATAAACATTACATTTAGCCACGTGCCATCAATACACATCAGATCTTGTGATTAATATTTAGCTCATGGCTCAAAATCAACTCTAGTCACATAGGTTTTTAGTGTTTATGTAAAGGAAGTCAGAGTTTCAGTTGTTTTTCAGTTTTCTGGAGGTTTGTTCCAGATTTGTGTTGTATAGAAGCTGAATGCTGCTTCTATGCTAAAAAGATAGGAACGATCTTAAATCAGAATTGCTCTAATCTCACTATTGCCATGCTGTCTCTGTGCAATAATAATCTGAGGAAATTTAATTTAAGAAGCATTTCTATGTTTGTACTATTCATATAATCTATTAGTTTTCTGCTGTGTGGATTTTTAAAAAAGCAGATTGTTTTTAGAAAAGACTGAAGCAGCAGAAACCTAAATAGAAATACAAAAAAATATTAATTTGGCATCATAGGTCCCAGTCAAAGTTGAGATTTAACCAGATTTTTTATTATTTTCCTTTTTCCTTCACAAGTAAGCACTGGTTTGTGTTCATATCCTTCATAAAACCCCAAACTTTCAGTCTGAAAAGGTGTTTTGCTGCATAATAAAGTCATTTTTGCCAAATGAAAACATTCATGATGGAAAACATTGGCATGTTTCACTCTGGGTATCCATTTCTGCTTTGTATTTATTATTCTGACTTGCTGGAATAATCTGGTGCCTGTGCGTTGCTGCAGATCAGGAGCTGTTCTCAGGCATGTACATCGACTTTATGGGGACAGATGCTGCCATCTTCAGGAGCCTGACCAAGAGAAATGCAGTGCGAACAGATCAGCACAACTCCAAGTGGCTCAGTGGTGAGAAAACTAAACAAAGCAAGAAATCGCCTTTAATCATTGTGTCAAATAATAAAAATCCCTGTTATTCTGTTTTATTCAGAACCAGTTTTCATTGATGCCCAGCTCATTCCAGACGGGACTGACCCAAACGATGCCAAGTTGTATTTTTTCTTCCGCGAGAGGTTGACTGATAACGACGGGAACACTAAAAACATCCACACCATGGTGGCCAGAGTGTGTCCTGTAAGTATCAGAGTAAATCCACTCTTTAATTCGCGGGTCGGAGTTTCCATCTGCAGCTTCTGTCTGCAGAATGACACCGGAGGGCAGCGCAGCCTCGTCAACAAGTGGACCACCTTCCTGAAAGCCAGGATGGTGTGTTCGGTTCTGGAGGACGACGGCACCGAAACACACTTTGATGAACTGGGTGGGTGAAAACGACACTTTATGTTCTGTAACTGTAGCATTTTTGGTCTAATTTCTAATGCAAATATTTTTGTACACTTGAAACAAGACAACACTAACTTAAAAGTAACTTTCTAACAAGATATAGAAGTCAATCATTCCCTAATATTGATTAAAAACGACTTATTCCTCTTGTAAGTGATTAAAAACTGTTATTAAATTAGTACTTTTGCTCAATATAAGACAATTATTGACTCAAAAAAGCTCCTGCACTGTAAAAACACAAAAGTATTTTTGGTTTAGTTTCTAAGCTAACTTAAAGTACATTTTCAGCAAGATATAGGATTTTATTTGGAGTCAATAATTCCTTTATATTGGTGAAAAAGTTCTAGTTTTATTTGCAGATTATTTAACCTATTACATTATGTGATCTGCCAATAGAACTAATAGTTTTTCATCGATATTAAGGAATTATTTACTGAAAACAAGCTTCTATATCTTGCTGAAAAGTTACTTGTAAGTTAGTTTTGTCTTATTTGCAGAAAACCAGAAACTAGACCATAATTACTTGGTAAGATTTTATGTTTTTGCAGTGTGTATCCTGCTGAAAAGCCAGTTTTGTGTTTTTGCGGTCAGACACTCTCCAACATCCTTTGCCGTTGGCCAAAAACCGAATCCGTCATTACTTTTAAACTCCTGCCTTCACAGTTTAAAGTCTTCCAGCAGTTCATTTTTCCATAAACACCCCACCGACCATCCGATGTTTAACCTGGATTCTGATTTAAGATCGTCGGATCTGTGAACAATATTGCCTTTGCTGAGCTTGTTCTTATTTCCTGAGCACACCAGCGGTTCCCTTCTTGTCGAGACAGGAAAGCTTTCACTGCGTCCAGAACTCGCTGGAGACTTGAAGGCTGCGGAGGGAAACGTTTGGGAATGTTCATCTGTTTGTCCTTACAGAGAGCGTGTTTTTGCTGGAGACGGATCAGCCCAAAGGCTTGCTGGTGTTTGGAGTCTTTACATCCACAAGGTGAGGCTGATGCTGTAGCATTTCTCTGAGGTTTTGTTAATTACTGAGTGGATAACAAGAGGAGGCCTTCCATCGCATCACGTTGCTCTATTGCATCGTTTAACAGAGTTTGTGTGGCATAAATAAACCCTTTAACATAATAGTTGTGTGCTTAATATCAGTCTTTGTGATTTCTGCATCATCTACAGATCCCCACACTTTTTTACAGTAATGCTTAAGTTGTGAGTTTACTGCAAATTTTACACCAAAGTGGTTAAAAACATTGTGTTTATGTGATGCTAATTCCCACCTGCAGGTGGCAGTATTTCTTACTTCTGCTGCACTGCTTCCTCAACTTTATTTGATGTCAAGTAAAAATCTGTTCTCAAACAAGAAGTCACATTTACAATGATGCACAAATATTACAAAACATTTAGCAGATATTTCTGAATTAGTTCCACAAATCGGTGATTTTGATTGCAAAAAGACAAAGACTCACTAACTCCTTTAGTTTCAAAATATGCCGAATGTTATTTAATCTTAAGAAGTTCTTATTGAGTGCAGCTGTTTATTAATGTTTTAACAGTTTGTTAATGGGTTTTATCAATACATTCTGGCACAACCGACCCTTTAAGAACATCCATGATCTTGATTAGGCCCAAAAAAAATTAGTTTGACATCCCTGGTCTAAGTGAAAGGGTTTCCTAATAAAGAAAAAGGAATCGTTAAATTAAGCCAGAACTTATTATGATGGTATAAAACTAAGACATGCACATAATAAACTGAACAGCTCAGATTTAAACTAAAAACTGATGAAAAAATCGCATTGCTTGTAGAAAAAAATAAGTCACTTGATCCATATTTGGTGTTTTCTGATATTCACAGCAGGTTCATAAAGAGTTTACCGTAACGTAGAAACCATCGATATTGTTTCCTCTGACTCTCCACAGTAAGATTCAGTTTCTTTTTCCCACCAAATATGTTATTTTATGAGCTGCTTTTAATATCTGAGCCAAGCCACATCCCATATTTAAGAGGAAGTAGGTGATCTGCCTTCAGTGGCGTCTGACAACGCTTCCTTTCAGGCTTTTTTTTCGCTCGCACATCCTCTGAGACGTTGTTGTTAAATGAAGAACAGCAGGGGATTTTTTTACCGGCTGCGGTTTTTAATTTAATACATGCACTTTATTCCTGCAGCTCCGTCTTCAAAGGGTCAGCAGTGTGTGCGTACAACATGGCGGACATCCTGACCGTGTTCAACGGGCCGTTCGCTCACAGAGACGGACCCAACTTCCAGTGGGTGGCCTTCCAGGGCCGTATCCCCTACCCGAGGCCCGGCACAGTAAGACGCATTCTCATCATGGCTATTTGTAGTTTAAAAAACAAAATAATCCTTTATAAGTTTATTTGTATGGGACATTTAAGCAGCAGGACAGTTTAAATTTATAACACAGGGAATAAACATCACATTTTGTCAAACGCCATCATCTGTGTTTCGGTTTTTTTTGCAGTTTTCTGGGAGTTTGTTCCAGATCAGTGCAGCGTAAAATCTCATAATAATTGAAAACTTTGTGAGGAAGAAAGGAAGAAACAATATAAAATAACATATTTTCCATATTTGTGTGATTATTAATAGTTTTATATCTATAAGTGCATCATCACTGCTTGTATGGGACTTTAAAGGGAAAGCTGACTAATTTAATTTGCTTCGTGAGTTTATATGAACGGAGGAGTTTTCATCAACACAGTGCCAGGGCGGAAAGATAGAAAAGCAACTGAGTCACCACAAGATCCTGATGATGTGGTAAAACAAAAACTAACAGCCAATAAGATTCTAAAAGTTAGAGGAAATTAGAAAAAGGTCGAACAAGTCAGACATGTTGGAGTTAAAAACCTGCAGCACTTTGTGACGTTGAACCTAAATCAGAGGGTTGCGACCTTTACAGTTATTACATGACCTTTTGAATATACTTTATTTTATTTTTTCTCATAATTGTTTATAAACTACACTGCAAAAATACAAAATCTTAAGTATTTTAGGTCTAATTTCTGCTGCTAATGTCTTATTTTTTGTTATTTCAAGTGGACTAACTTACAACTTTTCAGTAAGAAACTATTATTATTCTTTTACTTTCTTTCTTGAAATAATCTGCCAGTTGAACTTGTACTTTTTCATCAGTATTAAGGAATTGTTGGCTCCTATATTTTGCTGAAATGATACTTTAAGTTAGCTTACGAAGTATGCACAAGAAATTAAACAAAAATACTTGAGAAGATTTTGTTTTTGCAAGATCATTTCCAGTCTAAGATGAAGAAAAAACAGATCTAAGTAAATATTATTGATACTTTGAGTGCCGTTCTGTTATGGAAATCAAACTAAATGACTCCATGGATAATAGGAGAGATTTTATTGGTTTAAACCTGTGATATTATTCATATTATGTATTGTATAAACTGCGTTTCCAGTGTCCCGGCGGAGCCTTCACTCCCGACATTCACACCACGAAGGAATTCCCAGATGACGTGGTGAACTTTGTCCGCAACCATCCGGTCATGTTCAACGCCATCTACCCGGTGGGACGGAGACCCCTGGTGGTCCGCACCGGCGCCAGCTACAGGTACACGGCGGTGGCGGTGGACCAGGTCATGGCTGCAGACGGGAACTACCAGGTGCTGTTCCTGGGAACAGGTAAGAACCGTGTGCAGCCATGTCACTTTGTGTCTCTTATTTGTTTAAAAGTAAAAATAAGATGATATAAACCCATTGTACTCATTTAAAGATGGATAAAAAATGACTTAGCCCTGCATAAGTTATAATAATATTAAATTTTAATCCCACTCAGTTCGCATTAAATCAGTCGAATGTTTCCCTGAGAGGAAATATCTTTAAAAATTTAAAAACATTCAGCATTCTTTAACTCACATAAACACTCGCAACATTTTACCTTAAATTACATTTTAAGATCCTGTTACAAACATTTTTACTCTCATATATATAAAATGTGGTATCTAACCTACAAATGATTAATAAGAAACCCATTTAATTTGTTTATGTTTATGTGCAACAAAGGCATTTTAAATAAGTCTCTTGTCACTAAATAGCTGGTTTAATATTCCCGTCGCTCAGTTGTTTTATGTGTAACTGATTGCTGAGTGCAGTCCTGTTGCACCAGCCGGTTATCAGATGAACAGATAGAAAAGTTCACAGCATGCAGATTGTGCTGCAGCTGAGCTGATAGAGGAATAGATGTGCATTGATTATTTGTACCGATTCACTCGGGTCAATCAGGTCATTCTGGCCTGTTTTCAACAAATGCATAAACCACAAACAAAAACAAACTTTTAAATTGAGTTGTTTTTAAAGATTTTAACAAGAGCGCAAAGAAATATTTTATATAATGTCAAATTAGAATCTGTTTTTCATTAATATTATAATTAAAATTAAAAATCACATATGGTTTGGTCATAAAGTTCATTGTTTTATTCTATTCCAACTATCTCTTTGTTACTGTTGTAAAAATCTTCCTTGTTTGTCTTTATTTTTAAAATTCTGACTTCTTCAGTGACTAGTACAGTATTATTTCACACTGAAATATGTATTTTCTTTTAAATTAACTCAAAGTTTCTAGTACCTTTCAGTCAATAATAGTAAAAAAAACACAATAAAAATGAATTCCTCATAAGCGGCTTTTCTAAAAATACAATTTCACAATTGCTGTGTTTCCATTAAACAAGAAACGCAAAATCACAAGTGAATGCGTCTGTTCTTGCAATAAGTCATTAATGAACATAATTCTCTAATTGCTTCCTGTCGTACAAAACAAGTTTCAAAAGTTGAACATTTTTGACTTTTGAAACTTTTTCTTGAAAATTTCTGAAGTTAATTTAATTTTTTTCCTTGCAAATTTTCAATTTTTCAACCTCAGAAATGACCATTTTTTTCTAGAAATATTTTGAAATTAATTTCAAAATTAATTAAAAATCACAAGTGAATACATTTGTTTATGCAATAAGTCATTAATAAACATGATTCCTGTCGTAGAAAAAGGGTTTCTATTGGGTTTTTTAAAAAAATGCCTCGTCCTATTGGAAAAATAAAATGCTTTTTGACATTACCGTATTTCCATATTATTGTCAAAATGTCAAATTGTGCAGTTATACGGTCAATAGATGGTGCCATTTTAGTCACCAAGATGTGCATTGACCTTATAGATCAGAAAATAGCTCCTCACATAAACAACCTTATATTTACAGCTATCATTAAAATGATTAAACCACCTGGAACTGGAACAATATCAACTGTGAGAGAATTTATAAAAGATTTAAAGAAGTCACAAAGTCACTATAATTAGAGCATGAAAGCATTTTGGAAATAAAAATAATTAGTGAGCAGCAGATTCAGCATAGAAAGAAGGAAGAAAGCTCAAAAAGCAACAGGAGAGACTTAAAATCTCCATAAGCAAACGCAAGAATCTAAATGACTAATAGTGATTCATCAGAGGCTTGATGACTCAAAACGCTGCATAATCATGTACATTTTCCCAGAGGGACACAAAATGTAAATGTGAAGTTGTAACTCAGGAAGATGAAGAAGCCGATTCATTAATTAGGCGGTCAGAGTTTGAACAGAGGCCTGCGTCTCTCTGTCTGTCTACAAACCACCTAGCTTGTATTTGCATGCGGAGCACATGGAGCGTTTATTTTCTTGTGAGTGTAAATTAGCATCGGGCTGCAGAGAGCGGCTCCGGTGCAGCTGCTGGTGTTTGTGGATCCGTCGCTCTGAGTTTTGGATTCCTGAAGAGAAGCCAGCGCCGGCTGACTCAGGCAGGAGGAGGAGGAGGCGCTCTTATCAGAGGCTCACAGGAGCTGATGATGATGATGGTGGTGGTGCTCAGCTTCCTCCTACGTAGCCTGATGATGATGATGGTGGGGGGGGTGGATGCTGAGTCCTGACCTCCTTGGTACCAGATCAGGAGATTCCAGTTTATTCCTGTTTTAAACGTAATCAGAGAATTTGATCACAATGTTTTACAGAATAAAAAAGGAAAAGAAAATGGTGTGAAAATAAATATACATCCATCCTTCATCCATCCATCCTTCATCCATCCATCCTTCATCCATCCTCCATCCATCCATCCTTCATCCATCCATTCTTCATTCATCCTTCCATCCATCCCTCTTTCCATCCATCCATCCATCCTCCATCCATCCTCCATCCATCCATCCATCCATCCTTACATCCATCCCTCTTTCCATCCGTCCATCCATCCATCCATCCTTACATCCATCCATCCTCCATCCATCCTCCATCCATCCATCCTCCATCCATCCTCCATCCATCCATCCTCCATCCATCCTCCATC
>NW_015113326.1:133835-218444 GCF_001443285.1 Poecilia latipinna | reverse complement strand
GTCCTTCCAACCATCCCTCGTTCCTTCCATCCATCCATCCACCATCCATCCTTCCTCCATCCATCCTCCATCCATCCATCCTTACATCCATCCCTCTTTCCATCCGTCCATCCATCCATCCATCCTTACATCCATCCGTCCATCCTTACATCCATCCCTCTTTCCATCCGTCCATCCATCCATCCATCCATCCTTCCATCCTTACATCCATCCCTCTTTCAAACCGTCCATCCTTCCATCCATCCATCCTTCCATCCGTCCCTCTTTCCATCCGTCCATCCAATCGCCCACCCTCCATCCATCCAATCGTCCATCCTCCATCCATCCATCCTCCATCCATCCATCCTCCATCCATCCATCCTCCATCCATCCATCCTCCATCCATCCATTCTCTGCATCATGAACCTTTTGTATTTAAATGCATGGACTCAATAAAAGTGAAACATCTGAAACTTTGAACCAGATAAAATCATGAACCAAACGTTCTGAGCCTCTGATGGTCTGAATAAATCCTCTGGTAAAAATGAATCAGTTTCACCTTGCAGCTGTTTCTGTTATGAAATAGTCTGATGACCCTCTGCTCCTCTCTCTCCTCAGACAAAGGGACGATCCAGAAGGTGATTGTTCTGCCTAGCAACCGGTCCCTGCATGGCGACCTGGTCCTGGAGGAGCTGGAAGTGTTTAAGGTCTGAACTCCCGCCTGCCTGCCTCTTGTCTGTCCTGAAAATCAAACGCAGAGCGGTGATGGGTTCAGGTTGGCACCGCTGAGGCTGATGCAGCACAGACTGCTGGGAAACACGCTGGCTCAGACAGACAGACGTCTGGCTGCTACCCTGACTGACCCTTTGCACATGTTGCTTTATCCTGGCTGAAATCTGCACCGACGCTCCGGCTCCTTTGATCCCCGACGCCACCTGGGCTGCAGCGCTCTCTGGAATCTGCTCTGAAAACACACAGGATATTTCTTCAAGGAAACCAGGAGAAATTGATTCTAGATTTAATTACCACTTCTGTTGTTGCATTAAAATAATCTCAGCAGTTGGAAATAGGAGTGCCAATTGTTTTAAATTTAGTTTAATGGCTGCTTTCAAAAATCAGGTTGTAAGTAAAGAGGCTTTTTATGTATTTTACCAAGTTAATGTTCACCTTTTTGTTGTTTTTCATCCAGAATCAAGCTCCTGTCACAAATTTGAGAATCTCCTCTAAAAAAGTAAGGAACCCAAAAACCTTTTCCCTTTTATTTTGCGTTCAGTTTGAAGCATTGTTCTACAACGGCATATTAGCACTGTTGGAGACGGGAAAAATGATAAATTTCCACCAGAAAACCCAGAGATTTTTAGATTAGTTTCAGAAATTTTGAAAGGTTTTCTGACTTTCAAAAGTTGGAAGATTTTACTTTGAAATTCTGAAATTTCCAAGTTTTTCTTCAAAATTTCTTAGATTAATTCCAAAATTTCTGCATTTTTTTCCAAGCAAATTTAAAATTTTTCAACCACATAATTTACCTTTTTTTTCTAGAATAATTTTTAGATTTTTTTTTCTAGCAAATTTCAACTTTTCAAAGTCCGATATCTCCAAGTTTTTGTGAAAATTTCTGAGATTAATCTCAAAGTTTGACTTTTTTCTTGCAAGTTTCAACTTTTCAAACTCAGAAAATTTTCTAGAACATTTTTGGCAAGAATTGATTCTACTTTTCCTGTTTTTCTATCTATAATGACCCTAATATGGCGTCGCATTATTTATCATCTGTGACCATGTGTAATTGGTGAAAAATGAAAATCTTCTGGGGAAAAGCCTAAAAGCAAAGGAAATAATAGTTTCAGCACTCTGCCTCATTCTGCTGTCACCAGCCACTTATTAAGACCAACAGAGGACTGACATCTGTTTGCTTTTGCAGCAACAGCTGTACGTCAGCTCTGAGTTCGGGGTCTCCCAGGTCTCCCTGCACCGTTGCCACGCCTACGGCTCGGCCTGCGCAGACTGCTGCCTCGCCAGGGACCCCTACTGCGCCTGGGACGGGCTGAGCTGCTCGCGCTTCTACCCCACTGGGAAAAGGTAGAGACGGCTTCAGGCTCTGCAGCTCCAGATGACGTATCCAGGAAAGCAGCTTTTCTGACGCCGACGAGGTTCAAAGGAGCAAGAGATGAAAATGCAGGACAAAATACACAAAAACATGAGTCATGTTTGCGTTTTTTGTTTGTTAATCAGGATTAGATTTATTCAACAAGTTCAACAAAAACCAAAATAGATTTTTTTTGTAAATATATATGGAAGAGAATTAGCACAACTGGACAAAAAGAAATGTCAGAATTCACAGGAAAAAGTGTGAATGTAAAATAAAACATCTGAATTTTGAGAGGTCAGAATTCTGAGAAAAAGAAACTAGAATATTTAAAACCAGGTCAAAAGTTTGAGAATAAAGTTAATTCTGAGAAAAAAGTCATATTTCCTTATTCCCCTAAGCTTTTTTTCCACAGATATGTCTACATGTAAAGTGTTTTTACAATGAAAACTGAGATGTTGGTGGAGCATAATTACATTATCAGAGCAGAATTAGTTCACAGGTTCACACAGTAGAGTCACAAACTTCATTGTATTTCACTGGAATTTTCTCCTATGGAGCACAATTAGTGCGTCATTGTAAATAAAAAATGTTTAATGGATTTAAAAACTTTTTATGAATAAAAATGTGAAAAGTATGACAAATATTTGTATCCTCCTAATCCAGAGAAATTCAGAAGTCACTTTATTAGCTTTTACAATTCAAAAACATTCCCACAGCATGATGCTGCCAAACTACAGACAGACGTCTTCCTGCTTGAATTTGAAACCTAAAATTTCCCAAAAGTCTGTGATTACAAAGTGACAAAATGTGTAAAAGTTAAAGGATTGTGGACAGGTTTGCTGGGTATTTTTATTGTTTTTTCCTTGAGAATGTTGCAATTAATAAGTACAACAAATATGAAATCAATGAGCGGACCAGATTGCGGTCAGCAGCTGATGCATAATCTACTCAAGAATAGAACAAGCTGTCCTCATGATCCATCAGCGCACACATGATGTCACAAATTCCTCGTTTCCGTTCCCTTCCTGCCCAGACGTAACACAGAGCGTCAGGAATGAGCGACCTCCAAACGAACGCGCCTGCGGCCTCTATGAGGCCCAGCTGCTCGTCTCCGGACCACTCATCTGGTCCCGGGTCGAGTTCAGTTTGGACCCGGAACAAAAAGCTCAACTTTCTGTGTGTTTTTTATATTTTTTTCTGCTCTGAAATGTGTCAGCTGTTAACATGCTCCTTCTGCCAAGCTGTTCCGCATGAGAGCGCCACTCGGCTGAACAACATGGTCACATTTTCCTCATGTCGTTCTGGCACCGAAACCTCCTACCACAGAACCGAGGGATTTTTATTACTGTGTATTTTCACTGTGAGTTATGTGTTATATTCATATTGTTTGGGGTTTTTTTACAGGAGAAGCAGGAGGCAGGATATAATGCACGGAAACCCACTCACTCAGTGTAGAGGATTCAACTTAAAAGGTATTAAACAGGTCACTTTTTCACTTAAATTGTAAATAAATCTGGTTTTCTGGCTAATTTAAACCACACAAGGATATATCAGCAAGCCTTAGCTAATTTATTTATTTTTTATCGTCACACAGTCTTCAATCAATTGACAGACAGAAACAGTTTTGTTATCGTCTTCCTGCTGCAATATAAAGTTTTCCAACGTATGTTAATGTCTTGTTTGTAAAATTAATTTTAATTTTTTCATGTTTCTTTGTTTAAACACACCACAAACTTGTGCAAAATGCTGGAGCAGAACAGTTCAAACATTTGCTTTCCATTCCTAATCTGAAGCGTAAACATCACAGAAACATTTTGTTGATAGAAAAGAAAAACAGAAAGAAAACATCCAAACTGTTTGGATTATCTTTGCGTTATTTTTATGGGGTAATATCGCCTTGTCATAAGATAATAAATAATAAGAAATTACGTAACAAAATCGGACTTATGTAATAAAACATAATAAAACCTGCATTACGTAATAATCAAGGCAAAGTGTAATAAAGTCGTATTTTGCGATGCTTTCTGCTATTTTAATATGTAATATTATTATTTTTAGTAATGTAATAATGTGGCTTATTCTGTAATAATCACAAACTGTGTGCGTCTTCATCATTGTACCTCTAATAACAAACATGTTTTGGATCCTACGCGCATTTAAATTTAACTTTTGGTCATTTTGTTTCCTTTTCAGACTCATAACCAGAATCCTCTGTATTAACCTGAAGCTGTTCAAGTCAAAACAGTTAAAAAATATATTTCTTTTGGTTATTACATAAAGATATTTTATTACAATGCTACGTAATGCAGCATTTCACTCCACCTGACAGTTCTGTTTAATTAACACAAACATGTTGCTAATAAATTGGTTTTCAACCAGTTTTCTGCACAAGAGTTTCATAAAAGAAATGCATTTTGATTGAGGAAATTTTATCGTCACTGTGACTTTATACAAAATAGACCAAGCTGTATTTGCTAATTTATTGCAAAAGAAAATATTTCCTCCACAGTTTTTTGCCAGTTATGCTTTTTATAAAAATAAAATCTGCACAAATGTCTCGCTCTTCATCCCGATAAACAGCTGCAGAGAATCTGCTCCCAGGTGTTTCCCCCCATTTCCTTGAAGAGTTTGGGGAATGAGCCATATGGGCGTTATCACCAATTAGTCACAACTCTGTCACCGCTCCAGCTTTTTGATTGAGGCATTTAAATGCAAGCAGAACGGCATGATGGGAAACCGAGTTGGTTTGAAGCTTCGAAGGGATTACTTTGTGCTCAAATGTCTGGATGGGGGTTTAAGCTGAGCTGCATGTCAACATCTCTGAGTCTCCAGTCAGATTTCCTGCTTCTTCTTCTTCTGACTCGGAGTGTGTGTGCTTATCAGCTTACAGGAACGCCGCAGAGATGGTGCAGTACGGCGTGAAAAACAACACCACCTTCCTGGAGTGCGTTCCAAAGTCTCCTCAGGCGTCCATTCGCTGGATCATTCAGAGGGACAACGACAGGAGGAAAGAGGTCAGTCTGACATTTGAAGAAGTCGACGGTCGGCACTGATTTATGGTTCGCCTTTATGGAGCCGTGAAGGCTGTTTATTATGTGCCTGATTAAATATCCTCTGTCTGATCTTCAGATTCAATCAGTTAATAATACAACATCGCAATTTCATTCAGTGACGTGGAATCTGTTGCATATTTGGCCCTCCTTAGATCAATCCATCAGTCGATTAAGTTTAAGTGCATTACATCATAAACACAAAAGATACAGAAGACATCACATAGTCAAGAATTGAGAAAACCAATAAACATTACATTTTGTCAAATGCCATCAATATGTTGGTCAATATTTCATTCATTATGGCTCAAAAATCAACTCTGCACATGTAGGTTTTTGTCAGTGTTTCAGCTGTTTTGCAGTTTTCTGGAGGTTTGTTCTGGATTTGTGGTGCAAATCTGGTAGTAATTGTTTGAATGTTCAAATAATCTCTATTTCCATGCTGTCTGTGTAATAATAATCAGAGTTATTTTGATTTAAGAATCATTTCTATCAGAAAAATCCTTACATCCAACTGTGATTTCTATTATTCAGATAATTTATTAGTTTTCTGGTCTAGATCTAAAGAAGCAAACTTTTTTTAGAAGATACTGCATCTAAATCAGTAGAAACTGTTTTCAGAAGAAACTGCTTCTAAAAACAGTTTCCAAAATCACCAATTTATATTCCAGACTTTTGTCAAAAAACATAAACTATCACTCAGGTTTTCTGCTTCATGTGTTCTAATTAATCCTCTTTCCTCATCTTTTTATGGATCAGACCTTTAAGAATGAAGGATTTCTGCTTTAGCATCAGAGAGTCTACATGGTACCCCACTTTGATGCCCAAGTGTCCATCTGGGCATTTATTTCTGTGCATCAGTTTGCAAATCAGACCCTCATTAGCCTAGTTGGAGAGCAAGTTTAAGTTTTTTGGGGGGAAGGGAGGGAATTATGTAGTGTTGAACCGAGAGCTGTCAGAATATGTGACAGAAAATGACTGATACATCTATTATTAGATGTAATAATTTAAAGGTGAGTCTTATGTCATTTTTACTTCTAACAAATTACCAATATGTAACCAAAAGCTTCATGTAAAGTCAATCAAATGCATATTAGATCTTTGAAAAGCATTAATGGAGTCTCCTGCACAACCAACAATAATGCAGCAAGTGGTTTCTGGATCGTGAGTCAACAGCGAAACAGCAGCTGCTGAAATAGCATAATAACTGCTGACATGCCGGCGCAGTGTGACTTAACGAACAGGAGACTTTTGAAACAGCTCTTTTTCCAGACACCAAAAAACGTGAAGGTATTGCCAGAGCCAACTGGGTGTTGTTTGGTTTTGGGGGGGCGTTTCCAATTGCTTGACTAGACTTAATGATAAGATATAGACAATAAATTGTTCCAGAAGTTACTGCGATAATTGATAATGTTGTTGTTTTAAGACCATTTTCAAGTAATATCTTGGTAATAATGCCATAATAATGCAAGAACAAATTCTCAAAGATCAATAAACTTTAAATTCTAGTGAACATTTAACACTGGAACTAGAAGACATTTTAAATACCTAAAAATAAATAAAGAAAACAACAAAAAAGTTGAATTAATAAGCCTCTGTAAGCAAAATTGTCTTTCAAAAAAAGGAACTAGTCGAGACCAAAACACCAGACTGAAGAGTTTTATCTACCAGTTTTGATAGAAAGAGAGAAAAACATTAAATCATTGTTCTAATTTATCAAGTGCACTGCAAAAACGCACAATCATACCAAATATTTTTTGTCTAGTTTCTACTTTAAATATCTTAGTAAACTTGAATTAAGACAAAACAAATTTAAAAATATCTTTTCAGCAAGATTTAGAAGCTTGTTTTAAGTAAATAATTGGTGAAAAAGTACTTGTTGCATTGTATCAGTCATGTACTTATAACAAGACAATTTCCCTTGTTATAAGTGGAATAATCTACCAATGGAGCAAACACTTTTTCACCAAGATTAAGGAATTATTTACTTAAAACAAGCTTCTAAATCTTTAGTCTTGTCAAATGTAATAAGATATTTGCACTAGAAACCAGATTAGACATATTTGGTAACATTTGGTATTTTTGTAGCAATTAATTGATTTATTCAGCCAAATGGAAGTACAAAAATGTGCAAAAAGTGAATTCTGCATGGTTGCGTGTATTCAGGTGAAGCTGAACGATCGGATCCTCTCCACTGAGCACGGCCTCCTGATCCGCTCCGTCCAGCAGTCCGACCGCGGCCTCTACTACTGCCTGACCACCGAGAACGGCTTCAAGCGCACCGTGGCCAAGATCCGCCTGCATGTGCTGAGCGACGCCATGGTGAGCGTTCTGGCGAACAAGCAGCAGGCGCCCTGGGCCTGGGCCGCACACCCCAAAGCCCTGCTGGCCGCCTTCAGCCCCGCCGAGAACCTGGCCGTTCAGCAGTACTGCAAAGAGAGGCAGGACTTCCAGAAGCTTCAGCAGAGGCAGCAGCAGAGGCAGCCGCCCGGGCCCCTCAGGGGGGACCTGGCCAAACTGAGGCCCCTATTGGACCGGAGGAAGAGCCGCAACAGACGCAATCACCTCCCTGAGGTGTGACGCATGACAGCAGCAGCAGAAACTGCCACACACGCCTCCCTCCGCTCCTCTGCCCTTCAAAGCGGCTCCAGACCCGCTGCGGACGTTAAAACACAACCAGAAGGTTGGTTCGGGGAGATTTAATCCCACAAAATCCAGTTTTCTCACATGAGGTAATGCGACCAGATGGCTGTGATTTTTCAACCACGAGTTTTTGGTTTGCTTCGATCGTCACAACACGATAGGAAGCGGACGTGCTGCGACTTCCTCCGATAAACTCTGCGCTCAGAGGATCACCCACCTTAAATACAGCTGCTTTAATACGTTTAATGGACCTTCATCTATTGTTGTTGTAATTGAAAAAGGTTCAGAAGACACATGAATGCATTTTCGGATTAGAAATATCCAAGTATGAGATCACACTTTGCTTTCGTTTCTCTGTTCCTGATGCTACAATCAGTTATTATAACAGCTGCATCTTAAATATTTACAGCCCCGACTTTGGCTTTTTCTCTCCTGGTAAAAATCTATAAAACTTCCTCGTTAATCACACTGAAAAACTGCAGCAAAACCCGTTCACTCTAACGAGGTTTCCAGGATTTCTGGAAGAGAAACGAGCCCACAGCATTACAGGTCCTCCACCATGCTGAACTGTAATATAATTATTCAGGATCAATTTGGGTTTTATTCCTTTATATTTAAACTCTGCTCCACTGTGGATCACTTTAAGGTTTAAAAGGTACTTTGAAGACTAACATTGCTTTAAAAAGTAAAGTTTAATGTTAAAACAATAAAAACAATTTCTAATTTAGAGTTTTTCATGATAAATTTCTATAAGTTTTGCTTAAAAACCCACCATAATGTTTGGATTGTTAGGTTTTTTTTTTTTTTTTTTTTTTTTGAGAGTATCAATAAATCCAAAAAATTTGAACTATCACATTTTCCAAGAGCAGTATTTGTGATTACTGCTAAAATAACCTAAAAAAAGGAGGAAGAAATGGATCTTATCGTCACTTTTATCACAATCACAAAATATTGTGATAAAATCTAAAATCCATATCGCCCAAAGCTAATTTTTTTTGTATATTTTTCAGTTCCAATTAATGATTTTGCAATAATGAATTCATTTATTAACAGCTTTTTACCCAGATATATGTTTGTTGCACTTCTTAAAGAGATAACGCCTCAAATCTTTGGACATAACAAAATAAAAAATATTATGGAAAGTAGAGCAAAACATAAGAAACCAATTAGGAAATCTGACTCGCCAAAAACGGCAAATGTATAACCTGTGCTACAAATTGATTCTTTTAATTTTTATTATTTGTTTTGCAAAATTTTCTGGTCCATTTTTTTTGTGTGTTTTGCGCCTCCTGGAACTTTAAAGGTCTGGCACTGTTACCAAGCTGCATATGTCTTCATTTCGTCCATATTTCTGTCTAAAAGAAATGTTCCAGCTGTAATCTGATGGTCTGTTGATCTGTGTCTGGGTTCAGTTTAAAAAAACAACTGATGTTTCAGTGAACAGCTTGGAGGTGAGCAGTTAAGGCCGTGTCGCTCAGCACATTTTTCAAGTCTTCAGTAACGTGGAAATCCCTTTTTTCAGACCTAGTGAGGTAGTCTGGTTAGACATTTTGCATTTGTGAATTTTTTTTTTCAACCTATAGATGATGTAGATAGAAAATATTGCTTTTGTACAAAGTATTTTATGTGTCTTTAATGTTTTAAATTAATATTCTTGACAAGTTTGGTCAAAATTGTTTGTTTTTTGTACATAACTTTGGTGTTATTTACCAGCTATGACCACACCTGCGATTTCAGAAGATTTTAAAGCAGCATGCATGTTCCCTCATTCAGTTTCTGCTTTACATGTCAGACTTTTCATTTCAACTCTCCGTAATTTTATTGTCATGAATTCTATTTGTATTTATTAATGTTGTAGCCTCAATAAATCTGTTCAAGTGAAGCTCAGCTTTATAGAAACCCAAACAGCTAATTAGCTTAAAATGTAGATTACAAAGACACCGTCCATCCATCACCTTAGCAAAATGAATACTTAATTTCCTAAACACGCATGAATGCCTCTTTCGATGTAATGTCTTAAAAACAGCTTGAGAGGTTCTGGTTTCAAGAAACTGATTTATCAGTGACCAAGTTATTTTACAAGTTCTTCTAGAAATCAATCGTTTTAGAGCTGCATCTCTACTGAAGACATCAGAACACAAAGCGAACAAAATTATCCTTTTTATTCATTATAAGTCACTTTATAAGTCATTACTGTGTTTCAGCTGTATTTTTCCGACACTGGACCGCGGCCTGTTTGAGGCTCAGCAATCACAAATGTCTCTTTGAAATGCAACTCCAAATGTAACTAAAATAAATCTGAAAATATTCAAAAGAAAGCGTAGTTTGGGAAACTGCAACCAGTGCCAATGTAGGAGTGTCATTTATTTTCCTTGGCACTGATTGGCTGAACCACCTGCTAGTTGCCTGGCAACCTCTAAGCCAATAGAATGAAAGCGTTATACTGGGTGCGTTTGTTTCGTTTTATTAGTGCATAATTAGAATTTCAGGCCAACAACTGACTAAAGGGCATTTCAGATCAATAAAACCAACTAATGATCTCATGATCTTTATCAGCCCTTACCAATTATAGTCACGACTGCATTAAATGAAACACAAGACAAGTCATGAAAACTCTTTTTCTGACTTTTATTCATTTTGAACACACTAGTTTAGCAAACTATATGCACATTTGCGCTTCTACCTTTCAGTCATAGGGCGTCAAATAAACCCATTTCTCTCTGCCTGGAGACATAAAGGGTTTACCTGACAGCTGAGGGGGGTTTCTATTTCTCCTTCAAGAAATCCCTGATTCAGTTCATGTTACAGTGTTTCAAATCAAAACAAGAATTGGCAAAGAAATTCAGCTCTCCTGAGCGGTTAAAAAAATCACAGTATTCCTCCCTTTTTCAAATAAAAGGAGATCTGACATTATAAATAAGACAGAGATTGCAAAAAAATTGCAAGTCTATATCAAAAAGGGTTGATGTCGCATGGCGGTTTGAATGCACTGTGGTTATATGTGCAACAAACTGGTGAACCTGCGATTTACTACGCAAGCTCCTTTTTGTTATGGCTCCTCCGCACAATAAAGTAACCAAGAAGACACAGGACGAAGACGCCAATACCAACACCCAGGAGCACCTGCTGTATGATCTCCAGCATCTGGATACGAGAAATTAGCTCCTTCTTGAACATCTCTGCCGTTTCATCATCCAGCGTCGCTGTCTGTTTGAAAACAGAAAGGAAGACGATTACTGATTCACATCAGATTCTGTCAAGTTACACCCACAAACTTCAAAGTACGTTGTGCAAATTTTCTTTACCTCGTTTAGCCAAACAAGAGGGAATATGGTGTAGTCCTTTACTTTCTTGAGCACCCTGCAAAGAAAGAGCTCATCGATTCATGTCCAGAGTATAATTTGTCAGTTCATGCATTTTTAAGACCATCTGTATACATTTTTGCTGTTTAAAAGAAACTCAAGACGTTCATTGCACTCAATTTTGCTGCTGCAGCAACTCTTATCTCCTAACGTGTAAAACTCTGAACCTGCTTCCCTCTAAATGCCCTGTTCCTGCTTTTAGCATTACATTTTCCCCATCATTTCCCATCTGATTCAAAAAGCAAACACACGCATCCTGTTTGGGAAGTGCAAGCAATTTTACACTCTCTCTGAGTCAGATTGCAGCCATCCTGGCACAGTCTCACTGTGACCCGATCCAACAAACAGCAGGCGGAGAGAAAGAGATAAATGTTCTCTCACAGCAACGTACAAGGACAAGGTGCAGAGGCACGCCTCGAAACTGCATGGAGGACAACAGTTGTGATTCTTGTGGGAATCATGTTCAGGGTGAACACCTTGGACAAAATGAGAATATTTTTGGAAATGTGTTTACTTAGGTGGTATTTTGCATTGAATCTTGGATGCGCTGGACATTAGAGAGGCACCAAGCCTTAAACCAGTCACTGCATTACAGTGGATTAGATTTAGTGGCCATCATTACTTCCAGACGAGGACAAAAAACCCAAATGAGCAGTGTGAGTCAAATGGGAATGTCAGAATATTTAGAGTCTTGGCTAACGTAGGTCCCATTCACACCTTCAAGTACTGATTATGAACGTAACTTTACCCTTTTAACACCCAAACTGTAAGCAAAACAGAATACTGGGCTTCAGCAGGGGGTAGTTTTTCTCAGAAATGTTGAATCTATTCAGTCGGATAGCCTTAACATAAGTGCAAATCTTTTGCTTGGCTATGCGTCTTAAAGAGCTGGCCGCCAATTACGCAGACATTGAGCCTAGCTAACCAGTGGTGGAATGACAAAACCAATAATTACCTCTTGTCTAAAACGGCATGCTGTGTCCATGCTTTCAGAAACTAAATATAATCAAAACCTATTACTAGGCTTCAGAAGAGGCTGGATTTCTCAGAAATGTTGACGCTATTGAATGGCATAGCACCAACATGAACACAAATCTTTTGCTTGGTCTTGTACCTTGAAGAGTTGGCCGCTAACTACACAGGATCAAAAGATTGGCTTGCACCATTAGGAAGTCTACACAAAGTATGGCAAGCCAAAATGTCAAGCATGGACTATCCCATGCCAAGTTTGACCTTAGCTACAACGCAAGAGGTATGTCCGACTAGCTGATTTGAAATAAAAGAGGGAACAATGATACTGGAGTTTGAAAATATAAACAGCATCCTCTTGACAAGTTTAAGTCTCTCTATGTCTGTCAGTCTTTGCATGAAGAGGAGAGGTTCAAGTGTCCTTTAGCTTCATCTGCCGTAATGCTGGCATTGATCCGGTATGGCAACGAAAGAGCTTAGCCAAATATCAAAGCCCTCGGTTTACAAGTTTGACTACAACCCAACCCTGAGTTATAGTGATAAGATATGGAATTTAATGAGATACCAGATACTTATGCAGCTAAAACTGGCATCCTCTCTTGATTAGCAAGGTCAGCCTTAGAGATAAGGTGAGGAGTGAAGTCGCTATTTTCAAAGGAGTCAATTGAAGTGGTGACATTATCTGCTGAAAATCCCATTTGGAGGTTTTCAGAAGGGACTATCTCCTTTCTAGCCAAAAACTACCTGAGTGTTTCCTTTTATCCTTATAAACTTGATGCTCTGAGCCCTACAGACTGCAGTCTTGTTCATGCATTGTATTTCTGGGAATCATGGGACCTAAAAGGATGCTATATTTGATATAAATATAGCATGATACAAATCTTTTTTTAGGGTGATTACATTATGTAAATACTGATAAGGTTGGTACGCAAACTCATCTAGTGCTTCTACTCGGAGTGTTGTAAAGAAGAGGATTGGAAAAAAAACTTTCCCAACTTCCTAGATGCCAAACACAAAATTAAATCCTTTCCCAAAATTGTTGAAGAAAATAAAGCAACAACTCACGTGATGACTTTTGATGGTCCGTACATCATGTTCACTTGAATTCTCTTGGCAAAGTTCAGAGTAAACCCAGAGGTCTGGTGGGAAAACAAAAAACAATCTCATCTTAAAATTAGCCACTGATCTTCCAAAGACAAAACAAGAAAAGTTGATCGGTGACTTCCTCGTACAGGTTCAACATCCAGAAAGGTTTTGTGGTGCTCTTCATGGGGGCTTAAGCCAAGCACATCGGTCCGCAGTGATGGACTGCCATGCAGGAAGTGGGGCAGTGAGATATAAACAGGCCTCCCTGTTCAGAAACATAAAGCTAAATATTAAATGTCAGATTAAAATGAGATGGATTGGTTGATTTTTGGTATTTTCTAAAGTAACTAACCTTGCTGACAGGAACTGATGTCCAGCACGCCAGCCAGTGTGCAATTTTTGGTGGTCTTCATGTTTGAGCAGAAACATTTGTTGTCTGGATTGTCCAGAGGGGAGGCCAGAGTGGATGGGAGAAGTGAGTATCGGTACACATCGATTCCTTTCAGATCCACAGTCCTCTCATAGCTGGCTGACACAGACCTGAAGTCACAAGAACCAGAGGGACTGTTCCAGATTCCACAACCATTTCAAACACAACTTCTCTGAAAAAGCTCTGACCTAGTTGACTAGTGTGAGAGGAAAATGTAAAAGTTTAGCCTGAATGCCCAACATAACAGATCGGACGAGTGGCTCCAGCGACAGCAGAACATTAATCACCTGCAGATGTCTGAGGAGAAGAAAAAGAGCGGATCCTTCTTCTTCACAAAGGGAGGGAAGGAGGAAGCATCTAAAGAAGAGCAGAAAGAAAATTTGGTCATAGAGATGCAACATGGAGTCCAGTTTTTGTTTTGACTGATGCAACATACCTGTTCCATTAAGCCTGTCACAGTATTCATCATTCCAGAAACCTAAGCTCCTATGGCACAAAACATATATGAATTATACATATACATTTTTACTTATTTTAGTAATATACGCTTATGTACATTATGCCTATGTTGTTTGCTGACAATGTATGGGATAAAATAGGGCTACGATCAACTCAAATCTTAAAATAAGCTGATCTGGATGTCTGTGGTATTCTCCATCGGTCATAGGATTGTGCAATTGAACATTTAGAAAATAAATTTGCTCAATGGAAACAAAAAAAATTTTATAATTAGAAAAAATACTGCTACATGTGGTGTTTCTTTTGGTTATGTTTGGCAAACTGCAGTTTAAACACCTTTTCCCGCTTCCCACAAGTCACATGATCAACAACCGGATGTTGACATTGACGCAAACCACGAAGAAGACGACAACCGTAAGTAGTTGAAGGATAATGGTGCAACATGTTTTTTAATTACTTATCGTGTGTGAACAAACTTATTCACGTTTGATTTTAGTTACGGATTGTATTTAATTAAAACACTGCAACTGCGTTGTTGTTGTTTTTTCACATTAGCAGAATATCGACAAAGTTTTGCTCATATTAGTAATAAAAATGCAACTATTCTAACCTAATTATTAGATTTCCTATGCAGAATCTATCGCAGTGGTCTCAAACTACTGATGTAACGCATTTATTTGCGTCTTTCCTTCAGCACACCTGGCTCCAATATTAGCTCATTAGCAGAGCTCTGCCGAGCTTGACTGCATGCTAGCAAGGCAGTTTTGCCATTTCATTCAACCGTGTAGGACAAGGACAAAAGGTTGCAGGAATGCCGCTGATGTAAAGTGTGTGGCATCACTTTGGCTTGCACACTTTATATCAATTTTACACTGGACATTTCTGTTCAACTTGGTTACGTGAAAAATGTCTCCATGGACAGGAAATGGTAGCCTTAAATAGACTGACCTGCTTCCTTTCCACATGTCGATCTTTCCCACGTTTTCGATGTCATCTTTTCCAGTGAAGACATCGTAAGGGCCATCGTATGTGTTATTGTACTGAGGGGAAAAAACAACATTTGTATTTTTTCTGCAATTAATAATTTAGCCTGCAGTACCAAGAACCTGAAAAATTGCTTTCCAGAACCTACAAGTTATTTCTGACAACCTGATTGAAACTTGCTTGTTTATTTGCTGGAACTAATTCTGTTTTTCCCTTTAAATTTAGCAACCAATTTTTAAGAAATCTACTTTTTTTTTATCTCAGAATGTAGCCAGATATTTTCAAGAACGTACAAATTACTTTTCCTGAACTTACAATGAACTTTCCAGAATTGGTCAGGAACTTTCTGTGAAATTTTATTTGAACTGACCAAGTTTTCTTTTGGAAATGACCAGGTATTTTTTCACCAAATGTTCTCTGAACTTGCCTGTTACTTTATTTCCAGCTGCAATTCAGCGAGTTTTTGGAAGACATCCAAGGAAAGTACAAGTTTTTAGGGAAAGTTGTTTGGAAACTAACAGTAGCTTTGCATTTCTAGCAACTTTCTCCAGATTTTTTGCTTATTTCTAGATCTTTACTCACATCTAAGAAGAAGCCCAAGTCTCCTTTCAGTATGGGATCTGGGTATCCCCAAAGCAGCTCTTTGACTGTGCGGCGCTGAAATAAGGAAGAGTTGGTGGACTTTATCATCGCGTCCACGATTGAATGTAGCTCTTCTGGAATGGCTGAATAGGCTCCCTGAAAAACAAAGAAAAATGACTCCAATTGGAAAAGCAGTTCATAGAAACAGATCTTGTTATACAAGGCGATATGGCTCATAAATATACACATTTTGATCAAAAGCTGTTTTGCACACAGAGGTGTTTGTTCCCCTGAGAGATAAATCTGAAAATAATCTTCTTTTACGACTCTGATGCTCGAAGGGAACAAGCAGAGACTCCTGCTTATTATTTGAGGCTTATTAAAGTTTGAAGAAAGGGCACGCTCTGTCAGTAAAATCAAAAATTGTCTGCATCGATCAATTATGACCTCAGATTCATTAAAATGTACATGCAAGCAATTCAATGCTCTATTGGAGGACCAATTCACCACTAAAAACAGAGCAGAATATCTAGTTAAACTATTTTTGGATGGGACTAAAACCAGCTTAGGCTTTTGTTTCTTTTTTTTTTCATTTTGGACAAAACCAAACCAGAGCGGAGAGAGAAATTATCCACAAAGCCTTTCTTGCAGGGAGCTTAATTGTGGGAAAAAGAAGGCGAGGTGGAATAAAGCGTAACAAGGTCCACTCTGTGAGATGCAATAGATAAATAGATCAAAGAGCAGATGGATAACAAGGGTTCAAATTCGCTTTTAGATTAATATTTTAGTCTAACCCTCGTCTGTTCTGCTGAAGCTGTCAATAAAATCAGCTGTTGAAGATAAAAGATTAAAATTGATCCTCCCGCAGTTGTAAACACCTTCTGTTATTGTTTTTGTGTCGGTCAGCTCAACATGTTCCTCTTGCAAAACTAAGGATTCAATACTATTTGTATAAAATAAACCAACCAATAGCCAGCAGGGTTTGTTGTACGATTAGTTTTGACTGACAGCTATGGTGCCTCAGTCAGGTTTGCTAATTAAAGTACACAGCCCCAGTTTTGTCCACTTAACCGTCTAAACAGTCATAAAATAGAAACGTTGAACCTTGTTCTATCAGAAACACAATTATTACTACATACTAAAGCTTTAAGGTTTTGTTTGCTCATGATACAACATACACAATTATGAGAACATCGGCACACTTACTCTCAATAGTTGGGTGTTCAAAGTGTGGCTTGGGGGCCATTTTTGGCCCTTTTTATGAATTTTGTGTGGCCCCTGACTGCAATTCAAGAATGGCACAAATGTATTTTTATGGTGAGATTTTCCATGGCAAGTTTATATCTTCTTAACCTGGAAATTATTTTTCTGTAGTTAGCCTTTTAAATTCATTTCTTTGGAAAGACTAAAAAAATAAATTATAGACCTGAAAAATGGAAAATAATAAGCTAAAAAAAGTTAAATAACTGTAAACATTAAGCCAAATGTAAAATATTGCATTGTATTTATTGTTGGGCATGAAAAAGAGAACTAAAAATAACATTTTAGTGTTTTTTATTGGGGGGAAAAAAGAAAATGTTGCCCCCTGAATACTTTCAACTTGGGTAATTTTGACCCAAAATGTTTGGACACCACTGGTGGAAGATGCTTCATATGTGCTTCTGGAAAGAAAGCAGTTTGCATAGCAACAAGATAAACTTGAATCCTCTTGGCGACGTTTGTTACGTTTCCAACTGATTTAAACATTTTGCTTAATGATCTTACTTCTCTTTTTGTCTCAAATATATATTGTTGCACCCAAATAAGTCTATGGAAGACAATTAGTGCCACTGAAAAACAAAAAAAACTTTAATCTTCTGAGCTCAAAAGTCACAAAAAAGTCTGATTTTTAATTTCAGTGGCCCTAATCCTCTTCCGTATCTCAGAATTAACCATCGCAATTATAATAATAATAAAAAAAAGACAATTTCTGTGATTAATCTTGTTATTTTTTCTTGGATGCTTCCAGCCTTTTCAGCACACACCAAGAAGATAGTCACTTTTTCAAAACTCTTTGTACACACACTGTCAGATGTCATAAAAGCCAGAAATCACCTTTAAAACGAGTGTTTGCAGACCAAAGCAGTCTGCCGCAAGTCGACACAGCTGGCTTTGGTGTTTCTTTTGACAGACTCCAAAATCAAAGAGGCATTGCATATTCGTAACGGAGCTGCATAAAATTAGGAATAAAAACATACTTACAGCCACCGCCAGGTTGAGCGTGGTGATTTTGTCCTCTTCTGCTCCCACTGACATGGACGGCTCAAAGATGGCACCGTTTGGCAGCAGGAAGGAGACGGTGTGATTGAGGTGGAACGTGATGTTGTCTTTCGCGAGATATCTTGTCCTAAAAGTAGAAATAGTCAGAAAACAGTTCAAGTCCTCCTGAAGAGAGGTGTTCAAAGACAGGGAGGTAATGAATAAAGCTCACATGTAGGTATATGGTCCTCTTTCTACCACTACTGGTGTGGCGCCGTATTCCACAACCTCCAGCGGATTCACCACCTCGAAGAGCCAGAACTGCCGATACACCTTTGCCCCTGCAGCCGCCCAGTTCTCGTACGCCGTCGTCCCCGGCTCAATGACGGCTTCCTGCACCCCGCAGACACACAGACAAGCTATTTTTAACATGCCTCAAGACTGCCAGCAGGCCAGCATCTCCACTGACAGATTAAAAAAAAAGAAAAAAGGTGGATGCTCTCTTTTAAAGGGAATCGGATAGATGTCGCCTGAAAAACCTCCTCTGAAACACTCGCAGATGGTGATCTTCAGATGGATCAGCTGTGCGGAAACTCGAGTCATATTTGGCTTGTTTTGCAGTTTGAAGCAGCTTTCAAAATAGCATACGCCTGATCTCTATTTTCTCCTGATTCACCTTGATCTCCAAACACACACACACACTCAATCACACACACACTCTCTCTGACACGCTCTGTCACTCCCTACCCTCTAAGTCAGGGTGAAACTGAACTCCATACCTTCTCCACAGTCCCCTGAATGATGATGTCTCCCACGGGGAAGAGGATGCCTCCCAGGATGGCCACCAGTGCCCCAACCACGGCTCCGGCGATCAGCCCGCACCTTCTGTTACAGCAGCCCATGGCGGTGTGCGTTTCCCTCCTTCCTGTACGTGTGCCTGTCTCTTGGCTGCCTGTTCTCCCGTCTCTGTGTGTGGCGTGTGCTGCAGCTTGACTGCGTTTGTGTTCCAGGCAGCAGGAGGAAAGCGGCACAGGCAGAGTTATACCATTGGAGGGGCTGACGGAGCCGCTGAGGCCAGGTAAAGGTGCACACACCCCCCTGGCTGAGGGCCAGGAAAACCCTTGATTTACAGTATCTAATGGCGTGGTGGGTTCAAGGGTCACTCCAGGTATCAGACCAGGTGATAACAACCACATCGGACTTGGTAGAAAGATTCAAAAGGGAAGAGTAGTTTGTCAACTTTGCTGATGAGCAAAGACTTGATTGCTGACATAAAATTTTTATACCTGCTGGAAATATACAGGTCTGGAAAAAATTGAGAGAGCACTGCACTGAACCCCATTGAAAACCTGCTTATTCCAACAAATACTGATTTCTGAACTCTTCCTGAGTTAAAACATTGGTATTGTTGTTTCTAAACGAATATGAAATAGTTTCCAAGAGGGTGATGGTGACTCTTGAGGAGCTGCAAATATCAACAGCTCTGGTAGGAATATCTGTATAATGAATACTTTACAAGGCATAATCCGACTTATCGTGTTCATTATTTATCCTACCTCTTGACTTTTATTTTCTTGCCTCCTGCCTCAGTTTACAACAGACTGTGGAAAGTAAAAAGCCACTAAATGGATAATTAAATTTTCATTCTCTTGTCACAAAACCCCCTAACTATGACTGCAGTTCAGTCGTTTTATGAGTGATAATGAAGTGAAATGTGTTTATGGTAATCCTTCCTCTCTCCATCCTTATCAGGAAACTTTCCTATTGAGAAATGATTGCACGTGAGTTTTGGAGCCTGATAAGAAGAAATGAAATCCCGTGTTTGTCAGCACAAGCTCGGCTAATAACGCTGATTCTGATTCTTATTATGCTGTTGCCATCCACGTGGTACCACTGTTTTTATTACCTTCTATCTTTCAGCATAAATAATGGCTGGTTGTGTAACCATTATTTATGCTTTCCTTAGATAAGGAAAGCACAGAAGGCGACCGATTAAAACTGAAAGGCTTTATCTTTGCTTAAGACAGAGAGCTGACCTATCTTTTCCCATAATGCATCTGCATTTTGTGTTTTAGAGAGAAAGTAGACACAAAATTGTTCGAATGGTTGTTGTTTTTTTTGTCAGTTGTAAATCCATTACAAAAAAAGATGTTGCAAACTCCCATTGAACAAGAAACCAGCCCACAGCATCACAGAACCTCCACTGTTCTTAACAGTGAGCGTTAAGTTAAAATCCCAGCTGCATCTTGTTGAGTCCATTCACCAGTCATGTGCTCATCTGTTTCCCATTTTGAAGAGTGTCCAATTGCTATTTTCTATAAACTGTGATGACATTCTAAAGTCTAAATTACAAATATTATTTTAGTAAATTTTATATGTTACAGTTATTAGCTGTGTAAGTAGTAAGTATGAGTTATTTAAATATAAAGTTAAATTTTTCTTAAAATTTTTAGTGTGATTATGCTGAAGCAATAAAAACCTAATTTATTTTCAGTGTTTTTACTTTTATAAGTCAGTTTTATGCAGCCATTATTTACTGGCTCCAGAGCAAACACATGTAAGTAGCATTCAATGACCACCAGAGGGCAGCATCATATTTCCCCTCTTCACTCCACCTCTGGTAACAACAGAGTTTGTTGAAACTCTGTTTCAGCAAACAACCTTGCAGATGGTACTAGCCGCACTTGACTGCATTATTTACTTTGCATATAAAATGTCAGCAGAGGAGACAGGACTTTCTCTTTCTTGGTCTGCTTGATTATCATCATTATTAGATCAGTTTTAATACTTTTGTGATGTTTACATTAAAACATAGTTGATTTATTGTTTACATATAGTGAACTTAAGTAGTTCTGCACAAATGTGGCCAACAGTTTGAAAGTTATGCTTCAACCTGAGCTTCAGTTTGGACGGCCGCTGTGAAGTGGCGGGGTGTGTCCACTGGAGGGCAGCACCACCTTGTTTTTTCACTGCTGCCTGGTGATTGTGGCTGAAAGCTCAGTTTGTTCAAACAGACAGCCTTGTTAAACAGTGTGAATCTCACCTGACTGACTCTCTTATTTGTCCTGCCAGCAAAGATTTCTCTCTGCCAGATTCAGTCCGTCTCCAGTGGACTGTGTAATTCATTGCTAATGTGACGCTCACAGAGTAAGCAAGCTATGCTAAATTATAAACCAATCACTCTTATTATCTATTTAAATCAGAGACAAATATTTTACTTTTCCATTAAGTGATTTTAATCACTTCTAAACACAGCAGAAAGAAGAATCAAGCTAATCAAGTCTAATTTTCCGTGAGATTAAAAGAAGAGTCAGTGTAATCAATGATTAAATCTATCTTTAATAAAATTAAGATTGACTCACTAATGGTTAATAAAGTAAGAACAACAAAAATGATCACAGTGATACTACACTAATGCTGAAGTAGAGCCACAGATTAAACAGCAGTCTTGTAGCTCAGCAATGAACCCTTAAAATGTTTCCTAACTTTTTAAAGTCTAAGATTTATCAAGAGTTTATCAGTCTCTTGTTTATTTTCCAGGCGCATAGTGTGATTCAAGTAACTGTGTTACCTTTAGTTGTTACAAAAAATGCTATTTCAGTTATGACAGAAAATAATTTTGAGTTTGTAATTTAACACCTTGAAATTGGGCCTCTGTCTCTTTAAGACAGAGGGACTTGTCACAACATGGCTCCTCTATGAGTTCAGTAGATGCCACCCGATGTTTGCTAATTGCTGCTGGCTAGGCTGAAGGAGCTGAGCGGGGGAATTGCAGGGATTGGCTGTTCTGAGAGGCGGAAGCTCAGTAGCTTGGAAACTGCAGTTCTGAGGAGGAGCTGCACCTTGAAGGCGGAGCTAGGTCCACCCAGGTGTTTTGAACAGCTGAATGGTTGCCATGGAGATTAAAGAATTTTTCAAACATGCATGAAAGAATCAAGGCAACACTCCAAGCATGTTTTTAATGAGAGAATAACATTATAACATGATCTAAAACAAACAAACAAAAAATTTTAGGTCAAAAGTATTATTTTGATAATTTACATATATATATATATATATATATATTTTAATCAATAATATATTATTTTCTATTGCAATTTTACACAACATAGCTATAGCTTCAAAACCAGTTGTGAGAACAAAATAAACTCAGATGTTTTTCTGTAAACAGAAGTAAGGTGTGTGTGTGTGTGTCCGTGCGTGTGTGTATATACGACAGAGGGGAAACACTGAACCAGTATAAAACGAAAAGGTCAACGTGCCATATTTGCATTTCTTCTCATCTGGTCATGTTTGAAATTAATACAATGCTTCAATTTTTCAGTGATCTCAGCAGAAAAGTCTAGAAGTCAAACGGTAACGACCAGAGACTGCCAAAGCTTATTTATTCATGCTTGACTTAATTTAACATGTTAAATTATTTAAATCTAAAACAATGGTTGTTGTAAAGCTTGATGCGTTTACAATCAGTCTAACATCACTGGTTAGATGTGTGGTTCCCTTGGGAATAAATAATACATGATGTATGAGTTGGATAATAATTTACATTTAGTCAAACATTGGCTGTGGAATTCAGAGAACTACCACTATATTGTATGTTAATGTTATTGTGGTATTAGTTATATCAGTAATTGTAACCCCTGATTTATATATTTACATAGAAAGTGGACATAAGCTTTAAAAATATATTTAAAAACGGTTATATGAGTTCTTTGGTGGCAATGTTTGAATTTTTTAAGTCACGCTGTCACGCTGTTTCCGGTTTTGTCTTTCAACTTCAAAATAAAAGCAGCAACATATAATGTCATTTCTAGCGAAGACCTGCTAACCTGGCAGTATAATATAAAAACCACAATTGACAAAGTAACAATATTTGTCTAACTGGCTAACTATCTGCCTTGAACAACAGTTCAGTAATATGAGTCTTTGCAAATAAAATCAGATATAAAAAAAACCTCGCACCAATCCACAATAAGACAATCAAAACTGAAACATAACATTATGCACCGAGTCCCTTTACTGAGATCATTTTTAAACCAAGCTGTGTCTCACTGTCAAGAGCTTTTGATAAATCAATCAAATCTGATGCACACTTTCTTTTTTATCAGTACCACTGATGTCATTTGACACTTATTGCTATAATAGTACAAAAATTAAGTTTTTTGTACTATTATATATGTAAAATTAAAGTCAGATTATTTTTTCAGTTGTCTTAATCCTCTTTTGTCTATGGGATTTTATATTGTCCTCCTTTTCTATAATTTCTTAAGGCTACACGTTCCAAATATTTATTTTCTATTAGCTTGATGAACTATATTGTGAAGGGCTTTTCCGGATATGACTTTGTCCGCTTGCGGAACTCGGCTGCCGTCGCCTCGTAGCTTCTCTCACAGTACGAGCAGTCGCTGCTGCAACGGATGGACGCGTACAGTGGGGAGCCACATCAACGAGGGACTGCTTTACTGTACAGATAGCTTTCTATCGGATGTAGGGATTTTTTTTTTCAACCTGAGGACCTTTCATCTGGGTGAAGAAGCAATTTTTCTTTCTTTTTATTTAAAGAAGTCGATTCGCTTCCCTTTTCTTCCCCCCAACACACACACACACAAACAGGTCGATTGCCTGTCGTATGAAAAAGGGCGTGTGTTCGGGGTGAGGGGTAGTTTGTTGAAGATTTCATGTGGTTATATATGGTGTGATAGATATTTTTTTACACACCACCTGGGTCTGAAGGACGTAGTGGAGGATGGGGTGCACGTTGAGTACCGAGGACAAGGCGGCGGTGGAGCGCAGTAAAATGATCGACAGGAATCTGCGGGACGACGGGGAGAAGGCAGCCAGGGAGGTCAAGCTGCTGCTGCTCGGTAAGGAAGGGAGCCGAAGCTGGGGAGTGTGGACGGGGGAGACTCGACTAACTTCTTTGTGTTTGAAAAGAAATAATTAAAAAGAACTAGTGGTCAGCAAAAAAAAAAAAAAAACACAAAAAACCCCCCACTTCATTTATTACTTAATGTTAGTTGTGAATTTAAATGTGGGTTTTTTTCATTCCGCACCGTTAGCACCCCCCACCTTTTTTTTTTTTGCTAGCTTAAGTTAACCGTTAACTCTTCACTTCTTCATGGTTTAAGACACGACGAAACATCTGTTATAACCATTTTTGCTACTTAAACATCCACTGCTTTGACTCATTTAGTGGTAATGTATCGTTTCGAGACGTTTTCTTATATTTTGGGTGGTTGACTTGCATTCATTTTAAGTTTTTTCTTTCTTCTCAGTGCCATTAGCCTCCTCTGCAGACCGTTTGACTAAATCCTCCCAACAATGGCACATTTCCTCTAGTAGCAGTGGAAGTCGACTCGATGCCCCGGCCTGAGTTATTGTGACTGAAAATATGTTGCCGTTAGTCTTTTTTTAGCTTTTTTCCAGTTGTAGAGTACATAAGGCCGAGTATCTGAAGGGTTGAACAGATTTTCCTTCACTCCATAGTAATGACAGAGGCACAGCCAAATGGGGGCTGAAGGGAGGCTACGGCCACTCCTATAAAAATGTATGAAGACAAATTTTACAAGAGTTGTATGTCAAAGATTCTTTAGTATTGGATGAGAGCACTTAAAAAATACTGAATTCAATCACCTCGATTTTTGCCTTAAAATCTCTTAAACTTGTTGCATATTTTCTTCATTGACTTTTACTTTAATTTAGATATCTTAAATGTATTTATTTGTTTTTTTTCCCGTATTTGATTTAAATTGATTTGTGTAGTTCTGGTTGTGAAGTTTGGGGATTTTTACATTGTACAGAACTATGAGCATCAGGATGCAGAAGGAATTTATTGCTGAAAATTCAGTTTGTTGTTCCCACGAAGCTACAAAAGAAATATTCTTGCCCTTTTTATTTTTTGTATGAGATCAAAAATATTTTCCTACCATATCCCAGGGAATTTTTTTAAAGGCATATAACTAAAATGTAAAAAAATTTAAACGAACAATTAGACTTTTTCCCCCAAAATTCCTCTTTATTCAAATTAGATTTTTATTAATTTAGTTTTATGACCATAAAGCTTGTTTTTCCCACCGAAAAGAAGCAGCGGCCTCTCTTTTTATGGTCTCTCTTATTAAAGAAAGAGATTCCTAGTTTACTGGGGAAATCCCTATTTGATTATAAATGATGTGGTATTTTGATTGAAGTGGACAGCTTCCACAATGAAGTTGTACAGAAAGTGGAGTTTTTGCTGTTTTAATCTAATGCTTTGGTGCTTACCTTGTCTTTAAAAGATAAGAATTTTGAATTTTCCACAGCCCCTCTCACTGCTTTCTCACTTTTTGTTTAGTGGTAAACCTCAGTGTGTCACCATCTGGAGACAAAAAAAATAGACTGATATTATCTGTATGTTGACTTGATCAACAAAAATGCAAGTAATAGTTGCATTTTTGGCAGATCATAACATACAGATTATTATTTTGTTCATTTGTCATTTTGGTGTTTTTCATAAATATCTGTCATTATTTATCTCCCCATATTTTATGACACCAGCTTCCTGAAGTTCTGCTTTTGGTTTTTGTGGCCCCCATCAAGCCGCCCCTTTAAAAAAAGCCCTTCTAGCCGCGCCTCTGATAATTACATTTCTGATGTTAAATGCTTGTTTTGGGTTTATCTCAAGGTCAACACTGAGACGTAAACTGAAATCTCTTGTGCAACCGATTCAGTAAATTACATCTGCTGTTGTGAAACAAAGTTTGATTTATCTGAGCCACATAAACAGCAGTTTCTTAGCCCTATTGTCACTTTTCACCTTAAATAACCAAATTTCCTGTCATTACTCTTCCATTACTTCTGGGAATAACTCATTTTGACTGGTTTTATGCATCCAAATAATTTTCAAAACCACCAAGTGTTATGCCTATTATTTCGATAAAAAAAAAAAGTCACACATGCTATTTAAACACACCACACCCTGCACACATGCACACACTTGTTCGTGTTGGTGTTTTAACCTAATGAGTTTTTATTTGAGTTATTTGCATTTGTGAGCCGGTTCTGTGGTAAAATGTGCCATTGCTGTAGTGGAAACATTTGCTTCCCTTGTAAATAAAATGGCAGCAGGTGAGAAGTTTTCCATGGGCTCCATAGGTAGCTTGCTTTGGGAAGTGTTGACATGCACACACGTCGGTATGTGGGTTAGCAGGACACAAAGTGTGAGGCCTGTACCAGTAGCAGGGAAACACCTGACCGAGGCTAAATAATAGGAGCTCTCAGCAGCTTTTCTGGGTGTAATTGTGGGCCAGCGCAAGACAAACACTATTCCTCATGTGTTTTTTGCTGATCTGTGCAAAAAAAAAATCCCAAAGATTACCGAGTCATGCTTCAAAATGCCTAAACGGTTTCTTCAAGGTTGGATAAAGTGTCTGTTTTGCCTTGTTTGAGTTCGAAATGAGACATTTTGGTGTTGAAGGTAAACACATTCCTCCTGCGCTCTGGAACTAGACGGGGCTTGTTGATTGAAAGTAAGCAAGTCAGGTCAAGTTGTTAACGTTCCTGAAGGCTTCAGCTTGACTTTTCCCCAACCATTGCGTAAACACACAAACCATGTGACCCTGCTGCTCCAGCTAATGACAGAACGGCCGACGTAGTGGGTAGCGTGGCGCCGCCGCCGTCGTCTGTCGCTTGTGTTCAATCCGAATGACGTGGTAACCAGGTAACCCGCTCGGCCTCTTCGGGTTACGGGCCTGGACGGAGGCCCCAGAGAGCCTGTAAGATGAGAACAACTAATGAATAGTACATGGGAAAAACACAAAACCAGAGCTAAGAGTCCGCACATAAACAGACGCAGAAAAGGACATTAATGTGGAAGTTGCTGATTCACAAGAAGCTCAGCCGTGTTTCACTCTAAGCACATCCTGTCGACAGAGATAAAAAGGTCAACAAAGCTCGTGGATCGAATGTAAATGGGTAGTATGGCTGAAAGGAGGCAGCGGGTTGTGTATCTTGTGGCTTTGACCCCTTTGCTCAATGTGTGTGTAAAGAAAAATAATCTAGTGAAACACACTTTGGTGTTCTTTTGTGTAAGTTACAAAAGAACACTCCTTTTTTGGTCATTTTAAAGTTTTAATCAGTTTTTGTTTCACAAAATTCTCTTTTAGTCAGGAAATGCATCATCAGACTCTGAACACAATTGAAAAACTTCTACCTCGTGACGCACCAATCCACTTTTTAAAGATACCGATATCTGAGGTTTAGTATCAGCCAATACCAATCCAATACCTACGTTTGTATTTTTTTTATACCCAGACATAAATGTACTGAATTACACATTTATTTGATAACTCTGTCATAGGATTGTCTGATCGCTTCTTCTCGTTAAATCATTGCAGTTTTTTGGTTGATGCATTGCATGTTTGGACAATTATTCCCTCTGGTTTTGGATGCTGTGGAGCTGGAAGGTATTTGTGCTTTTGCTGTTTTACTTTTGAACAGTTGCTACAAGGCAACAAAGTATCATTCTTACAACTGGGAGCAGGTGATTAGCATCTGAAAAACTCAAATAATACCTGAACTATGACCCCCAAACCCCAGAGGAGTTGATGACCAGGTGTCAGGGATGCAAAGAGAGAAGGAGGAAGTTCGAACCATCTCTTCCATCGATCGGGCAAGAATCACATCCCAGACTCTGTGGTCTTTCTGCCAGACAGAGATTAAAGTAGGTGTGGCAAAAGCAAATGAGGCGGATTAGCAGAGTTCAGGACATAATCAGACATATCGTCACTTCCTGGCAAGACTGGCTTCACAACTTTTTGAAGATACTTGATGACATGAATTAAAACGTTTTTTAAAATTCCAATTTATATTCCAACTGCAAACTTGATTAGTTTGTAACATTATTTAACAATAGCCAGTTGTTAAATGCATTGCCTTTGTTAATCTTAAAGTAAAACGAGTGATGCTCAGCAGCCAGATATGTTAACATTAGCTTTAGTCTTTATTATGCTAGGCCTGGGTTTATTTCAGTGGGATTACAATCCCTGCGTAGACATATTTAAATCCAGCAGTCATTTCATGATTTTTTTTTATATATGTATTGCTAACTGTTAGCATTTTGGGCTAATAGTTGTAGGGATGATACAAAATTTGCTCCTTCCCATTTCTTCACATCAAAAATCTGTTTTTTGTTGATGTTTTTTTATTTCTACATCCATTTAAACCCATAAACAATTGGTTAATGTGTTAAATTATGGGTATATTATATTTTAAATTTATAGGAGTTTAATAGATAACTATATTTAACTATTTTAGTTCTGATCACCATTCAGGACTACTGATCAAACCAAAATAAGTGACCTGCAGTTGGTACATGTCATTTATAACAGTATTATGACCATTTTTCTTCATGATAAACATGAACAGAATATAAAAAAATAACTTTAAAACACCATTTTTATAATGTGAGTGAAAAATAGTCTACAGTGAAAATACCAAAGCGAAAGTAGCCAGTACGTAAGTGGTGAAATTGGCAACAATAAGCTAATTCCATTAAAATGGTCAGAACCTAGTGGTTGTAACAACCGCCTCAGCAAGTCAGTGTTCTCCTTAGGCCTCTAATGAGCCATCATTTGACCGACTTTGGACACCCCAGCATTAAAACATCTGTTCAGCATCACATCTGCAGCTCAGACTCACTGCTGCCCCCATAGGCTGGCTGTGGGAACTACACACAGTAAGCTCACCGCTGTGGTTTGTGAGGTTAATGAAATTGACCTCATGCTTTATGAACTTGCCCACATCCAGGCGGTGCTGGGTTGATTTCTCTTGCTGGTGGTGACAGTTTGGTTCTGGTGTCATTATGACATAAAGCTGAAATTAGCATCTGAAATCACTGAATTTTTGCGTATTACCTTCTGCCTGTCGACGTTTTCATATTTTCTGCCTGTCTTTTGGTTCCCGCCGTATTCCCATCGTCTCCAGGACCCAATTATCCTACTATTCATATCTACACACTGAAATAGATTACAATCTCCTCAGCCTAATTACTCTTTCTATAACTGTTATGCAACTGTGGGCAGAATTTATTAATAGCCCCTGGTGTTTCACTGACTTTTTCATTGTGCTCCTTTGGATGTCCCCCAGTTCTTTGTTTTAAAATCGACGCAACAAGCAGCCAGATCAAACTTTCTGACTTTTTTTCACTCGTTGGCAGCTGGAACCCTGTGATTAACCGCGGTCATCTCTCGCCAGCACCGCTCGCCAGCTTCTGGAAACCTTCACCAGTGACTCATGCTTGAATCCACCCAGAGGGAGATGTAGGCAAAAAAAGAGGAATCGGATAGCAAATAAGAGGAACAATCAATCATAAAGGGAAAAAAAAGACTACAGGGGGACAGAAAGAATGTGAAAGAGGAAGAGAGATGCGCAAGACTGGAAAACAAAGCTGCTAACGTGTCGAGAACATTGAGGCAAACTCTACAAGCGTTTATCTTGATGCTGAAAAAGGAAGGGAATTTTACCCGGTGCACTTTTTGTTTTTAAATCACACTTTGTGTCATAAAAGAAACTTGGAGTTGGAGAAGCAGGACTCGACTCCTATTTCTTTCTGGAAGAAGCCCACCGAAAGGGGCTCAGATTCTCCCAAAATAACCCCAACCAGAAACAGAAAGCAGCTGCTGCAGCGGTTTGGGTCGGCTGCAGCCTTTAGGTGGGCGTATCAAAGCTGCGGCGTAACGAGACTCCGCAGAAAGGGCCCGATAAGGTCAGACCTGTGAAGAAACTTCCAGGCTTTGCAGAAGGACATACCCTTTAATGGCACCGCTGGTGTTTAGTTATCACAACACATGGCTCACGTCTCTTCTGTCAGTCTGATTCGGATGCAAATTTGATGGGATTAGTCTAAATTTCACTGCCGAAACGCCGACAAAGCAGCTGTGAACATATTTCTTTGTTTCTGCCAAGAATCTTTCATCCATTAAATTTACAGAGCTGGCCGTTTTTAACGCATTTATTCACAATTTTGCAGGAAATACTCAATTAAAGCAGCTTTTTTGGTATGCAGAGTGTGTGTGGCCCCGTTAGCGGCTCCCAGGCAGCCAGAGACGGGGCCAGCTGACCAGTCAACCGTGTTCAGCCAGGCAGCGCCGCGGACGCCTATGTGTGGTCTCTCAGGGATACACAGCGCCGCGTGTTTGGCCTCGGAGGGCGTAGAGCACACACACACAGAAACACTAGAGCGCCGACATATGATCAGAATATAATGTGTCCTCAGGTGATAATCACTCCGCTGTACTTCACATCTGTTGTCGTGACAAAAGAGATGCAGTAGTTTGCGAAAGCAGTTCCAGATTTTGTCGCCACAAACCTCAATGTGTTTCATTTTGATTTTATGTGAGAGAAGACGCAGCAGGGCGTGATTGTGAGGTTGGCTTTGCAAAGTAAAATCTGAAAAGTGTGGCGTGCACGTGTATTCAGCCTGACTAGCAAGGAGAGCATTAATTAATGTAGGCAAATTAGCATTGACGCTAACTTTATGTTGCAATTAATCAATTAACTCCATGCTAAATTAGAATTAGCTTGACAACTTCCTCTTCCTTTGATTTATGTCCTTTAAAGGGAAGTTATGTTTACAGAGACGACATAATGCTTTCCGTTGTGTATTGTGTATTTATTTTGTATTGTTTAAAATATATCCCAGTTTCTGTGATCTTTAAAAGGTCTGTCAGGCAACAGTTTTGGTCGCACTCAAACGGTTGAGGCCCTGGGTATGTTAGCAGCTAGCTAACTAGCGTTTTTGCATCAACTGTGCAAATTTATCACCAGTTGGTCTTAAATTTCTTTCTTAAATTTGAGTTGGTGAAATTTGCAGCAACTTTGACAATACATCAAAGTTTGTGGTTTAATGGTATGAAATGCTTTGCAAAACACTTTCTCCTTTTCTTTCTGCATGAAGCTACTTCCTGTTTAAACAAAACTAACTTGGTAAAAGGACATCGTGACTTTTATTTTTGCGCCTACATTGAAAGTGGAACTAAAATAAGTATCTTTTACGCAAGCGCTCAGTTTTGTGTGTGTTTTTTCTCTGACTGGATCAGGAGGTGACAGAAATGGTAGAAGTCGGCGTGTGGTTCCACTTCCCCATATAGAGTAAAGAGAAGCTGTGACTTTTCCCTGGAGCTTCAGTGTAACACAAAGACGCTGCTGCAGCTGAGCAGACCTAATGTAGCCGATGGTAAAGCTCATTAGCGCGAGTCGAACAGGAAACGTTTTGGATGGGGGGCTTGCTTCGTAAAGACGGGGGCAGCAGGTGGTCAACATGGCTCCCACTCTGTCCAGAAAGGAGCCAAAGCAGTTGCCATGACACTCTGAGTGATCTGCACGGCCTCCTCTGCGGCGCCTCATCGGTCAACTTAACTGTCTGATTAGTCAACAAGCTCACAAGGCCTCGCCGCCTCTCCACTGACACCGCGTTTCCCTTTTTCCCCCTCACATGTCAACAACAATCTATTCGTCTAACCCCGAGCCTTCATGCCCAGACAGCACGACGAGCCGCCGCCGATAAAATTCCTGCCACGCAGTGAGTCGGCGTGTTCAATAAAAGTTCCAGCAACGGGGAAACGAGAGCGAGCATGACGGCAACGAGTCGAAGCTGCGAGTTGGACACCTTCCCTCTGATTGTTTTCACTCTAACGAGAGTTTCTTCTGTTTTCCAGGTGCTGGAGAATCAGGGAAAAGCACAATTGTCAAGCAGATGAAGTGAGTGTCATTTTACTACAACATGTAATAGTTTTATTTAAAAATACATTGAGTAAAGTCACTTAAAAAACAAAACAAAGGCTGGACAGAGATTAGTATGCAGCAGGAAGGTTGTGGGTTCAAATCCCACAGTTTTCTCTGGGTTCTCCGCCCTCCTCCCAGGTTGATTGGCCTCTAAATGACCTTTAGGAGTTAGTTTGTATGGAACAAAAGAAGAGAAATATTCTAAAACAAAAGGCAAAAAACAAGAATCAGAAGAATCACGATTAATCGATTATTGAAATAACTGTCAACTAATCTTGTTATTGTCTAATTGTTAACTGTATTTTACAGACTAAAAAAAAACATTGCTGAAAGAAAATGACTAATTGCACCAAAACTGTAAAAAAAAAAATATATATATATATATATATATATATATATATAGTATTTAAGAATAAAAAAGTCCAAATTTCTCTGTAATTATGCACAACCCAGAACTCCTTATGTGATGGTTTTAGCTCCACCAGTTTCAGGTTCAATAATAAAATATTTTTAAAAAGTCGAGCAGAAATGGCTGAGCTTTTCACCTGCTGTTCGAAATATTTAAATATATATATGCATATTTAACTGCAGATGCATCCTTAGCGTTCATTAATGAAATATTACTACATTAAAATAAAAAGTCAATAGAATTCTTATTTAAAAAAATAAATTAAAATATTTGTTCATCTTTTACTGCATTTCTAACATAAATTATAAAACTGCAGAATGTGCCAATTAATCAATTCATCATTGGAATAATCAGCAACTACAATAATTGTTAAATGCAGGCCTAAAAATATTTTTCTTGTCATTAATGTTTTTGCTAAACATAATTTTTATGTTTATTGTTTTTTGCAGCCAAAATAAACATTAGTTTACACCACAGGACATCATCAAGTCTCTGTTTCTGGACTGAGTTGAAACTGGCAGCTAAAACGAATGAATGAATCCTGTCTAACACCAAATGAATCGGATTTTACGTTTTTAGAAATATCCTCAGTAAATATCACCAGAAACTTTTATTCTCCTTTGTTTCTGCTCTTTTTGGACTTGTGGCCTATTAACCAAAGCAGCCGTGAGTTAAATGTTTTCATTGGCAGCTCCATACTGAGAAAACCTTCTTTTTGTTTTCTTTATCTTTCAAAGCGGCGAGCTGAAGGACTCGCATGCAGCACTAGATAGATCGTTTCTTTTTGAGAAAGAAAAGTGAACAAACAGGTGGAGATAACATTTGCTGCAGGGCTGCCAGCTCGCACACGCTCAGCAGGAGCCGCATGCTGCCGACGCTTTTCACAGGAGAAAACAACACGGATCACAGAGTTCTGCTGTCCGGGGTGTTGTTTGGGTTAGTTACTTATTTACAGGCAAACGATGGAGGTCCTGTCCGTTTCCAGGATCACTGAGAAATCTCTAAAAGTCAGGAATCTGATCTGGATTAGTAGGAAAAGGAAGTTAAACTGGAAAAACTTGGATTCCAGGAATTGATTCTGTAGTTTTGCTCATCAATCAGTTATTTGTCTGCCTGTTTATGAAGCTTCTTCATAAACAATTAACTCTTCATTTGTATCATCCATCCATTCGATTTCCCAACATGTCCATTTATTCTTCCGTCTGTTCATCCGTTCATCGTCTATCTGCCCTAATTGACCCATTTATTGATTAAATATGATTGTAAATTGTTAATATTACTCCACAGCTCCTTCATCTCCGGTTTTTAAAGCTAACAGAAAATCTAATGCAGATTTTAACACATAAAATCTACTATTATCTTTTTACGGGCTGAACATGAGTTTTTTACTATAATAGTAACTCAATAAGACAACAATACCCATAATTCACATCTTCTGTAGTTCAAGAAAGCGAAAATATAATTACCAACATACTTTCTAGAAGAAAACCACGCTCTAATACGAAGCTGCAGAACATCTGAGGCTCTAATCTTCCATTGTTTACATTCCTTTGAAGCTTTTATCTAAATAAGACGGAGCTGAACGCGACTGTGGGGAAAGAAAAACCCCTAAAAGATGGTAAAAGAAAGAAAGAGAGAAAAATTTGAGTTTTTTTTTTCCCTCCTGTTTTGCAGAATCATCCATGAAGCAGGTTACTCAGAAGAGGAGTGCAAGCAGTACAAGGCTGTGGTCTACAGCAACACCATCCAGTCCATCATCGCCATCATCAGAGCCATGGGACGCCTCAAGATCGACTTCGGCGAAGCCGCAAGAGCCGTGAGTGACGGGAGGGAGCCGGATCCGAGCCGAAAACCTGAATTTATGGAGCACTATTACAGCCTCCTTTACTTCCTGCCTACGTTTTCTCTCTTAAAAAAAAAAAGAAACAAACCTGCATGTCTGTTCCAGAAACGACCATTTCAGCTTCACGTGTTTAGTTTTGCTTCTGATGGCGGATGAATGTGTTTTCGTGTTGCCAGGACGACGCCCGGCAGCTGTTCGTCCTGGCCGGGTCGGCGGAGGAAGGCTTCATGACGGCCGAGCTCGCCGGCGTCATCAAGCGGCTCTGGGTGGACCGGGGAGTCCAGGCCTGCTTCA
This sequence comes from Poecilia latipinna, assembly GCF_001443285.1. NCBI lineage: Eukaryota > Metazoa > Chordata > Actinopteri > Cyprinodontiformes > Poeciliidae > Poecilia > Poecilia latipinna. The sequence goes on along the minus strand of NW_015113326.1, from coordinate 184,272 downwards.
GCCGCTCGCGCGAATATCAGCTCAACGACTCGGCGGCATAGTGAGTCACACACACACACACAAACAAACGGGCGGCTTGATAATCGGCTGGTTCACCAGATCGGTGAGTCACTCGCAGCGAGAACACTGCGATCCGCTGGGTTTATGTGAAATTGCTGGCGTTTCGGTGCAAACAAACAGAAAAGGTGCTGCTGCAGCCGAGCAGACGCTGAAACGGAGCCGCAGCATCTGTCTGGACTTTTACTCTGTCAATATTTACCTTCCTCCATCGAGCTAAAAGAAACGCTGCTTAATCTTTGACCTTACACTTCAGTACAACACGCTTGTTAGAAAACACACAGCAGTTCACTTCCCTCTGAAACTAAAGCCTGAGTTTGTGATATTGGACAATCTGAAATAAATATTATCACAAAGCAGCAAATTTTATTTATTTTTTTTTAAGAGCAGCTTTGTTTTGTTGCTCTGAAGCACAAACACAAGCTGTTCTGCTGCAGGTCACTGCTGGACCATTAGTTCCTCCAGTCCTGCTGCGCTCTTGTGTTGGAAGACAAAAGAATGCTTACAGATTTTTTTATAACCTTGATGTAATGAGTTTGAGTCATAAAATATTTGTTATGTAATAAATAGATTCAGCAAACAAAAACTAAAAGTTTCAGCAGTTTGAGGGATTTAAAAAATGGAAGAAAACCTGCTATCAGAATATAAAGACATCACACTGTTTGGATTTTTAGTCATTTTGTTATTATCCTTCCACTTAACTTTACGTTGCTCTATCAGATAAAATCCCAAACATAATATGTTTATTTTAATGTGACAAAATGTAGGAAATATCCGCCATGGTTTGAATACTTCTCCCAGGCGGTGTGAGCTGATCGGTGTGTTTTTAGTCACTGTGAGCTCCCAGGTGGGTCCTGAGGGGCCGCAGCAGGTTCTGGCAGAATGTGGGCCAGCCCCCCAGACAGATGGCTAGTCCATTACCGGCCTCACACATCGGGAGCTTCCTGTCCAGCTACACATTGTCCTACAGTGGGAGGGACTGGAGCAGCCTCTGGGAACCTACTGACCACTGGGGAAACAATTCACACACACACCAAGCTGAAAAGAGATGAGATTAACAACTGGGCTCCTGTTTGTTGAGGCAAAGCTTTTGTTCAAGTTTGACTAAAGGAATTGTTGCACTGAACGTCTTCTGGGCTTTTATTTCACCAAAGATGGAATCGTCTGCTTGTTTTAAAACTTTAACTGCAAAGTGTTCTGCTGGCGTTCAGCCCACTTCCACCGACTCCCTGCAGCTCAGAGAACAGACTTTGAAATAATGTTTTTGGTTTCTAAACCACTGAACGGCTTTAGCAGCACAACACATGAAAGATCTGCCGCTGTTGTGTCAACATGGAGAAGCAGCATTCAGCTTCTATGCACCACAAATCTGGAACAAACGTCCAGAAAACTGCAAAACAGCCGAAACACTGAGTTCCTCTCAACAAAGAGTAAAAACCCACCTGTTTTTGAAACATTATAAGTGAAACATTAAATAATCTGGTCTGTAACGATGGCAACATGTAATTCTTCAATTGTATGCTCTATGAATTTGTATTTTTGTGTTTTATGATTTAAAGTACTTTGAACTGTACAAATAAAATTAGATTTATTGAAATGTGATTTTATTTGCTTTAAATTTATCACAGTTGATGCCAGAGGTGGGTAGAAACTAGTTACATTTACTTATTGCCATTAACGTCAGTAACGTTTTGGAGAGAATTTACTTTTAGGAGTATTTTTATTACTCTAAGTAATTTTAATTTTATGATGAGGCATCACTATTCTTATGAGTTTGTTTTAACCAAGAATTCACCAGACACACACCTTCAGTTTTTTAGTTTAATAAGTTTTATATTTAATGAAATTGACATTATTTTGTAATAATTTATGTAAATTATCATCTTTTTGGTCTCTAAAATACTAATATTTCCACTTAACTTTACAATCTGGATGATGTAATTTTTACATATTAAAGGATGTTTTGTCGCCTTCTTACCAAAGACTTTTTAAAGTTTTTACTCAAGTAGAAACATCTCACTGCTCTTACTTTGGTATAATGTTAGCCACTCTGCCCACCTCTGGCTGGTGCAGAAGAAGAAACGCTCGCCTCATTTCCTGTCCTCTTTCGCTCTCTGTTTACATTCCTCTTCCCTGTGTCCCGCTCTCAGCTACTTGAACGATCTGGACAGGATATCCCAGCCCACTTACATCCCGACCCAGCAGGACGTCCTGAGAACCCGAGTCAAAACCACGGGCATCGTAGAGACGCACTTCACCTTCAAAGACCTTCACTTCAAGTGAGAACGTTGGCAGGGTTTTCGACTCAAACGCTTAATTAGCTTTTTTTTTTTTCTTCCTGTCACTGACTCATCTCCGCCATAGAAACTCCCTTTGAACGCGTTCAGCTGTAGGTTTATGAGGTCTCAGGGTGTTGCGCACATCAGCGGTGACTCAGTCGGGGCCTTTTGTTGACGCCGTAGACAGGAAGTGAAGGGGGGCGGAGGGGCAGCAGGCGCGATGATGTCACGATAGCGGGGACTGTTGGCGATTTCAGCATCACTGCTGATTAGATCAGAAATTGAACAATGGAAGCGCTTAAAGCAGTAAAAGCTTTATTTATTTAATCTTTCTGGCTTTGTTTAGAAGCAAATGTGGCTGTTTAAAATCTGTTTTATAAGCTGTAATTAAGGTTTTTGGTGCTTTTATTGACATTTACCTGCAAAATCAGGAGTCTGATTTGAGAAAAACATCATTAGGTATAGGAGTTCACAAGAAAGATAAATAAAAACCAGTACAGAAAACTTTGAGTCGATACACAATTTATCCATCTAGATACAGTAAAGTGTCTCTGCAAGAACAGATGTAAAGATATTAATCAAGTTTATCTTCCTGTTAACCTTACAAAATGAACTACTAAATATCCAAAACATCATTTCCAGCTGAGGTCTGTTTATTGCTGCCCTCTGTTTGCATTTTACATTTAAATCTATTACTAATAAAACATAAATATAGAATCAATACAATATGAGGCTTTTAGAAAGCCTTTGAGTTAAATGACAATGATAAAATAGCACAAGAGAGTAAAGTACTGAAATATTTCTTACCCAGTGCTAAAGTTTAAAGTCTCATTTCTGTGTTTGGATCAATATGGGAGGGAAAAATCATAGTGTGACATTTTCCAACCTTTAATTTCAGTAAATAAAACTGAAATGTAAAACAAACACACACACACAAAAAACAAAGCATGTGCCGCTACTGCTGCAATGTTTACTTCTGAGTTAAGGAGCAAAGGTCAGATTACATCAAACCCAAAGCAGAAACAAACTCACTCAGAGTGTTTTTGAGACCGTCCTTCAGTTTCTGCAGAGAATTATTGGATAATCTTTCTGGGTTATTTAAATACATAACTACTAAATCTACAAAGTAAAATAAGACCGATTGTTGCTAATATTAACTAATAATATTTAAGATTTACAGCAGGTAGTCTATAATTATAGATTTCACAGAAAATAAGTCAAAATGTTCTGTTTTTTTCTGAGAGGAAAAAGCCTCTTGATAGTTACGTTTCTGCAGTTAATGAAGTTTTTTTGACTGTTATTTTTTTTAAATGATGACAAAAAGGTCACATCTGCAGCTCTTATATTAGCGGTTAGCACGTGTAGCCTTCCTGTTATCTGATAAAGCGTGACTCTCTGTTTAATAAAGTGTATTTTTTGCTTCATGTTTAGGCACTTCACTCTTCATTATTCACTATTAACTTCTTTTCTGACCTCTGTTATCGTTAGCATGACGTGTTAGCTCTCAGGTCCGATAAATATGGGATTTATGAGTTTTTGACCAGTAAAGCTGAAGATTGGTTAATAATTTATAGGGGTTTTTTCATAAAAGAGTGAAATCACAAAAATGTTGTGTAGTTTTCATTCGTTGCGGTGACGCTGCTGTCTGCTCACCAGAATGTTTGACGTCGGCGGTCAGCGATCTGAGAGGAAGAAGTGGATCCATTGCTTCGAGGGCGTGACGGCCATCATCTTCTGCGTGGCGCTGAGCGACTACGACCTGGTGCTGGCCGAGGATGAGGAGATGGTTGGTGAAACAGAGGACAGATCATTCTTTATGGATCGCTGAACACAGCTCATAACTTTCTTCTTCTTTTTTCCCCTCCAGAACCGAATGCATGAGAGTATGAAGCTGTTTGACAGCATCTGCAACAACAAGTGGTTCACAGACACTTCCATCATCCTCTTCCTCAACAAGAAGGATCTGTTTGAGGAGAAGATCAAGAAGAGTCCCCTCACGATCTGTTACCCTGAATATGCAGGTAAGACACGGGCTGAATCCAAATGCATGCCACACTTTTCAGATTCCTATTTCTGGAAGATTATAAATTATAAAACTTGTAAATCACCAAAAATCCCCAAAGAATAAATTGATATTTATTTTAATAGTGGTATGAATACTTCTGCAAGGCTCTGTATGCTTGAGGTGGCTGATAAGAAAGTTTTATCACAATATTTTACAGTGCTGTTGTGATAACAATAAACAATAAATATGTATTACTAATTTTTAGGTAACTGGCTGTGAATCAATAGCACAGTAATTATAGCTCCATAAACACAAATTGATTCACTAACGAAGTGTGATTTGTATCATCACACTGCTCACAGTAAATGCATTTAATCAGATTTTTAAAAGTGATTGATATTTGTTGATACTCTCATTAAACAGTGTGAAAAAAAAAACATTTTGAGGGGTTTAAACATTTTTAATTAGATTTTTCATGTCAGCACATGAAAAAGAAATTGATCACGATAAATGCCCTCCTGTATCGCGCATCCTTAAAAAGTCTTAAAGCATCTTAAATTTATGTATTTAAAATTAAGGCCTTAAATTGTCTGTTTAAAAAAATAAGTTGGCCTTAGATATGTTAATATTTACAGGTCTTAAATTTTGTTGGACTATTTAATTTGTTACTTTCCTAAAATAATGCCCTAAGTCAATTTTTTCCAAAAGTCTTATTTTTGGTTTGCCTAAATCTTTTTGGAAAGTGACCATATTCTATGTAGTTTAATTTTTTTTCATGGGACTTTATGGTCTCACAAAAACTTGCACTTACCGCTAACTAGCTGCTAATATAACCTTACTAGCTATCTAGCTAACTACCAAAGTTAAAGCTAGCTAACTTTTTGGCATCTATCGCATAAGTGCAAATCCAGTTGGCTGGATGATGTTCGTCTTAGCCACTAGCTCACTTCTGTTGACAGAATTTGCAGTTTCTTATATGCATTTCTGTAGTGACAAAGGTCTTAAATGGTCTTAAAAAGTCTTAAATTTGAGTTGTCGAGCCCTTCAGAAACCCTGATGCATTTTGGCTGCCTCTTTCTGTGCGATGTGCTCCTTCGCCATCCTCATCCTCCCGTCTGGCGTTCCTCAGGCTCCAACACGTACGAGGAAGCGGCCGCCTACATCCAGTGTCAGTTCGAGGACCTGAACAAGAGGAAGGACACCAAGGAGATTTACACCCACTTCACCTGCGCCACAGACACCAAGAACGTGCAGTTCGTCTTCGACGCCGTCACCGACGTCATCATCAAGAACAACCTGAAAGACTGCGGTCTCTTCTGAGCGACGAGGACGACCTGCTTTTGGTAGGAATTTACCATTTATTTCTTTCATATTTCTCAAGGCTTTAATTTAGATTTTTATTTTCTCTCCCTCCATGTGGGTGCGTAGAGAAGCGTTGGTGCCAGGGTCGAGCTCTGCCTCTCCATCCATCATTCTTTCATGTCTGCTCTCTCCTCAGGCGGTGGAGCCAGCTCATTGTGCATCTTTTGTAGAGAGGATGAGAAGAGGATCAGTGATGGACCAGTGCTGTACTATACGCCACTTTTAACAGCTTTATTTATGTTTCTGTCTCAGAACATTCTCAACTACAGTTATTACATTTGTGTAGGCTGTTTGTATCAATGTAAAAGCATCACTTGTTCTTTTTTTATGTTTTAATCTTTGTTTTTCATTTCCAAGGAGTAGGAGATTACAGCGTTTTTGCCGCCATTTCTGGAAACGGAATCCTTACTTGTTGGTTAGAAAAGCTCCTTTTCTTTCTTTCTTTCTTTTCCCAAAACCACAAAACAAGGATGGAGGAAAGCGGAACAATTCCGAGTCCAGTTTGTTGGTACCTGTGCCTTCGCATGCCTTTTACTGCGGTCGTAGTCTCGATGCTTGTTCTGTTGCCTGCTGAAGTTGTTCTATACATAAAGACGTAAACTGTTTTCATACATTAGTGTCTCTACTATCTTCTTTGTGCACATCACTGAGCTGTCAGGAGGAGGAAAGTCTCTGTAGGTTCAAGGCGATCAACATGTAGCCTCTTTAGCCCCGCCCCCTTTGCATTCCACCTGTCATGACATTCGAAGGCCTTTCCGGCCAATCAGAGCTCAACACTGAGATGTATATTGTTACATTTAGCCCACAAATCTGGGACTCTGGTTTTTAAACTGTACAAAAAAAATATATCAGATGCTCCCAATCATTCAGAAAGCGGTTAGTCAAGCACTGAGCGTTTAATATACTCAAGTATTTTAAGTACAGAGACCAGGTTTGTTGCATTTTATTGTATATTTTAACATATTTGGAGGAGATCTTAGATCGTTGTAAAGTTGAGGGTGAAGCGATGTAAGCCATTTTGGATTTTTGAGTATGTGCTTAGAGAGGAAAGCATTCCCTGTATTTCAAGAGAAGTGTGACAGTCGGGTTGTTTCTTCTCTGCGGTCCAGAGGAGAGACCACACACACACACACACACACACAAGTCCAGGTCTTTTCATGTAAAGAAACTGCCACAACTGTCGGTGTATGTGTATGTTCTCCATGTAAAGAGAATCTTTGTAGACTCATCTCCCTTATTTTGCTAATAAAAACCATTTACAAACCATGAATTGTTGTTTTTGTGTCTGTTGTGGCGTTTAAGAGCCACATTAAACAGTGTGATTATATTTTAAACAGTTTGGTTTATCCAAAACTCTGCTGTGTTGAATAATCTTTAATGCACATTTAGAGAACAAAGGAGATTCTCTAAATTTATGAATTAATTTTGCATCACTAAAATAACTTTACGTTATTTAAAGTTGGGGTATGTAACTTTTATTTAAAAAAAATGTTTTTCACAATCTAAAAAGGTACAGACAAAAATCAATTGCATAAATAATTGCAGTCGCTTGTCCTGGGAATTCTGAAATGCTCAGAAATTGATTTTCTTTCCAAAATTATATTCTGAATTTAATTTACAGAATTTTATACAGGAACCTATCTGATGGAATTCAATACAGAATTGAACCTTATGGAAATGTTTTAAAGAAATGTTCTATTTGTTTACACTCTTCCTGTAACAGAACCTCTGGACCATTTGAATAGAGAAATTAGTTTCTGAATGGAATCGCTAGACACTGAAACATTCACATGTCTATGTCCTGATATTACAAAAATGGTAATGAATGAAAAAAAATACCTCCTCTGCCTTTGCCCAGTGCTAACTACAGAAATACAAATTAATTTTGAGATGAGTCCCAGAATATATATATATTTTTTTTATGCAAATTTGTGACTTTTGTAGCTCAGGATTTTATTTAATTTTTTTTCTGGAAATTTTCTGATTAATCTAAAAATTTCAGTTTTTTTTTTCTTCTTTTATTTACAAAGGCCCATTATTTTTTCTTCTTTCTTTTTATTTGTCACGCCTTGTCCTTTTTCCCCGTCAGATGTTTCCCATAAACAAAGCACTGTATTCCTTACATTCCTCCTCAGACCTGGAAGCCCATAACGGGATGTTCGGAATGTTTGGCCTTCAGCTTTAGCTTTAGCATTAGCATTAGCTTTAGCATTACTGCTGCGTCGCTCTCACCAGGAAAGCTTGCGGTCTTGAAACTGGATCATGTCACAACAAGCGGCTTCATTAAAAACACCGACATGTACATACTTAAAATAGCATCTGCCTTAAACCTAACCTCCTATTTGCCTATTCCTGTCATGTGAAGGTGCGAAAAGCCGCGTCTCTCTGTGTTTTTGCATTGTAAATTTGCTGTGCCGAATCTCGTGAATGGCGTCAGTGACGTCCTCTTGATCCAGCAATGCCACGTCTGAGAAGATTATTTGCATCGTGTAATATGTAATTGACAAAAATAGCCTGCTGTGAGAATAAAAATTTCATTGTACAAGGTGGAAGTTTTGCATGTCCAACCAGAACGTGTCTCCCAGCTCTGGATTTCTCCAACTTTAAATGGACATTTCTCTCTCTGCCTCCAAGTGGAAATTGTTACAGAAATTAATATTATTATGTTATATACGCTAAACGACAGGGACAAGGTGTCATAAAATATTATAGGAATGTCTGACTTTAGTAATGATTGGTTAAATTGAATTTCACCTCCACAAATCAAATTTACCTTTTTCACCTTCCACGGTTTATCTGCATGCAGGCCTTGATGTCAATCTGCTCAAATGGAAACTGAGGCGACATTAAATCAGCTCCAAATGTGTTCAGGTCGTCAGAAGCATGAACTTTACCTTTGAAAAGTGACAGCGCTTCACTAAATGGGCTACTGTTTACACTACCTGTGCTCTAAAAACTCTGGTGTTTACTGTAAATACAGATTAAGACCATAATATACAATTTAAGATATATTTTAAAGTTGCAAATTCAGTTCACAAATACTTTATTTACTTGAATATAATGAAACTTTTATATATAAATCAATCAATCAACTTTATTCATAACATTCTTGGCAAACAGGAAACTTGTCATAAACATACAATAAATATAAAAATAACTATTCAAAGTTGCCCTGTTCTTCCAACTTTAAAATATAAAAACAATAAAATGAAAATATTATTTTTAGGGAAACAAAGATAATCAATAATTCATGTATAAAATAATGTAGACATTTTGAGTTAAACTCCATGCCAGTAGGTGGCGGTAATGCGAACCGAACGGTTTTTGCCAACCATTGATAAAAATCAGTAAGAAGGAGACGTTAAGCGTGTTATCAACACATTAGCCAACCACTTCTTCAACTATCTCTATTTCAACTTAATGGATGTTTGAAACCAATTCAAATTGCTATAAAAGTCACTTTTTGACAAAATAAAAATAAAGTCCCGGGTGGTTTCGAATTTTCGCCCCTCTTTGATTTCACCTGTGGCTTTCCGGCTGCGACAGGTTCAATCTGCAGCAAACTGGGGTTCAGGTAGGCCTGTTAAAGTTAATTTCCTCTGATATAATTGTGATTATATATTCTGACCAGAACCAGATCCCATTGGAATAAAAATGAAAATTGTGTTTCTTGTGTTTAATATGATGTTGCACTGGGATTTTTGTTTTATAATGCATAGTAATTGATGATGTCACATTCGGCAGATTCTAGACATTTCGAAATAAATGGCGTTTTATTAGGTTTTGTGATTTTCTGCCACAGTGACAACTCCAAAAATAATTTTCCTCTGAAATCTTTCTAAAAATTCACCAAATGTTGTGAAAATCAAATGTTAACAACCCATCCAAAGCTGTGTTCAAAAGCAATCTGGCAATGTTGTTTATGATATATATGGTGTAATTTTTCTGTAGATTATATTTTTTTGTTTGTCGTTTTATTTCAATCACTCAAAAATAAGTATGAATTGTTCACATTACGACTAACAGGAATTATGTATGAAAAGGAGCAGAACGAATTATAAACTTTTATTTACCTCCTACTCACATAAAAAGAAAATCATAATATTACCGGCATATTTAAAAAAAAATACAACAAAACATATTGCTTTATTGTAATAAACTTCAAAATTCTTTTAATTGCAGAAAGAAATTTAGATTGTTTTTATCTCACTGTAAAGATTATTTTTCCAGTTTGGAACTGTCACATTTTTAAATTCAAACTCAGAAATAATTTTATTGATCCCAAAGGCAAATTAAATGTCTTCAAAGTCGTTGTAGATACTGATGGCTATTATTTCTGTTCTGAATCTAAATCATTCAAAAATCTTAGTTCCTTTTAGGTTGTATTTACAAATTTGTTTAAAATTTTGTCCGGTACATAAAATATTGTACTCACTTCATAGAGGTTCAGTAAGTTTAACTGTATAAATATTGCAGTTACACTTACAACTCAAGCAGCTGTCTTCTTTATTGTCATTGTAAAAATGCAAAAGTACTGAAGCGACTTCTGAGCACCAATACTCACAGTCCTTTGCTGCATTTTATGTAAGGGATGCCCTTTTTTCAAATGTGCATTTTAAACAATCCGGGGCGCCCCGCACGCTTTGCATGTGCTCTTTCACCGCATATTCACCAACGCTGCTGATTTGCATCTCCGTGCATGTCTGCTCTTTCGCGGCGGGAGCCTGCATCGTCTGCCTGCTGGAAGTTGACAGAAAAAGTCTGAAAGAGGCAAAGGAGGGGTAAAAAAAATATAAAAAAGGCGGCTCCCATGGGGTCCACCAGCCATCAGAGTTGAAGTGTTTGTGTGAGGATGAGGATGCTTTATTTATAGCAGCTTTAAAGATGACAGAGCGTGATGTTGGGCGGCCATGATGCAGCAGAATACAAAGGTGACACCGAGGTTTTTCCCCCGCCAGTTAACAGCGGGCGGGGGACATTTGAAGTGTGTGTTCATGTGAGGGGAAAGGAGGAGGAGGAGTGTGTGAAGAGATGAAACAATAGAGGCTTTATTTGAGTCTTGTTTGCTGTCTGTTCTTCGCTCGCTCACTTTCTCTTGGGGCAGCAGTTGGTAACAGAGATAAGACGGGCTTATCGGCTGTGCAGCCATGTTGGACAGGATGCATCGTAACGCCACACCAGACCCCCTCCACACCCTCCAGTCCGCGCTGCGCATTCTTCAACTCTGGTTTGTTCACAGAGCACCACCTCTGCTTCATTGTACACAGATTATTCATGGTTGACTCTTTTATCACACAAGCCCTCTATCTTCTAGGCAGTTTCTATTTTCTGCCGCTTTGCTTTGCGTGCTGAAGTGGCCTCTCGAATAGCAAAGAGTGAGTCTGCTTTATGCTGTCAAACATGCCTGAGGGATCAGATCACTCATATTCTTATACACCCAGACTTTTATTGTTGGTGGGATGTCAGATATTTGACATTCTTTGCCATTATTACAAAGATAGCCAAGTAAGTTTTCTGTCATCTTTGGAAATCAGAGGTTATTGTTGCTCAAGTTTTCCGAGTTTTAACATTAGATCATGTTATCACAAGTAAATGAACTTGTTGTCATCATTTTGTTAAAAGTTTCAAACAAATAGTTAAGACATGGTGACATTAATAACTTATTTGTTGGACTAGTTTTCAGTGTAGTCTTCTAACTGAGTAGGGTTGCTTTTTGGTCAATCCAGAGTCTTAATGTTTGTCATTTCAGATCAGTTTTCTAATTGTTCTGATAATTATTTTATGTGTCTGACGTTGGTTTTGGTTGGTTGCCATGTTGGCGCACCCAGGTGTGTCCGTATTTCAGCCATGTAGCTTTTGATATCAGATAAAGCTGAATAATTAGTAGATGTTCTGGTTTCTGTATTATTCAACTAACTGACCCTTAACATCATGCTGCCACCACCATGTTTGTACACTGTTGTTTACAGAGTTGGGTAGTAGCTAGTTACATTTACTTGTGTGTTTTTTTTTTAACTGTACTTTTAGGAATATTTTCACTATGCTGTACTTGAAGGATTTTCCCTCACAAATCTTACTTGAGTAAAATGTCTGGATTTTCTACCGACTGAGTGAAAAACAAACATGTTTTCAACAAAAAGTCACCAGACACACACCTGCAGTTTTTTTAAAGTTTCATGCATTTTTTGTTAACAGAAACTGATTTGGAAAAATCTTCTTCTGTCTGATTTTGTTATTTATATTAATTATTTTCATTCCTAAAATACCCAAAATTTCACTTAACTTTACATCATCAGATGGACCAAAATATAATTTTTGAATATTAAATGATTGATAATTTAATCCGTCACTTAGTACGTGAGTAGACTTTATACATTTTTAGTCTTACTTGAGTAATTTCTACTCTACCCACCTTTGATTGTTTACTCTGAATTGAAAGCAAAGTTTTAAAAGTTTTTGACTGACATGAAGTTGAACAATTTGAAATATGTCAACATTATTCGACCAACTTCAAGTTTGACTTTTTCAATCCACTTTGTAAAGAAATAAAGATGAACAGCTTTAGAGCGTTATGGTGCCTCATCCATGGTTGACAAGTTTGCTTCCACCAAACTTCCTCCTTGTCATTGTGGCCAAACGGCTCATTCTTTGTCATCTGACCACAAAATCTTTCTCTAGAAAACCTGCTGCAAATATCAGCCAACCTTTAATGGTTAAATACCCTCTCGGCATATGGTGACGTAAAACAGGAAGAATAAATATATCTGGTTGTTTAAAGCAACTACTGGGTAGTTTAAATTACATTTTTGTTTCTAATCTAATTTATTCTAGAATTTCCAATTTGCGCGATTATATGGTCAATGGATACATTCTAGTCATGCCACACATTACTGATGATGTTTTAGCCTAACTATTGCATTCCTAATGTGTTTTTCCAAATTTGGGCAAATGAGAATAAAAAGAACTTGACAAGAATTAAGTCAAACTTATATGATATTTAACTCTGTTTTAGGGTAATTTTGATGTGCTGACTCCAAAAATCACATTGTTTTTGCTCAATCAGGTCAACTTTCTGAACTATGGATGCAACATGATCATATGGATCGGTTTCCTGAGAATTCATGAGAAAGAAGCATGAAAGTGATGCTTAATGATTTTTATTGAGCGAATTTGGTATTGAAGATCTACTGGGCTCAAGATGACATCAGTGATCAGTGAAATAAGTAAGTTTAACATGCTATGCTAAACAGGAACTTGGCTAAACTGAGCTAGCATTAGCATACTTTAGAAAACACAGTGTTGAGATGAACTAAAAAGCTTACATGTCAAAAACAAGCAACCAAGAAGCTGTAAAAGTTGAACTGAACATTAATGAAGATAAACATGTTGCTGTACTTAATGCTAATTAGCTACTTAGCTATGCTACAACAAGCTCTGACCTAAAATGGCTGCCAAACTGTAGAGATCATCCATAAAGATGCTAAATGATAACCTCCTGCTTAGCCTTGTAATCTAAAAGGTGATAAAATGCCAAAAGTTTTAAAAAGCATAAAAAGATCGCCAAATTGTAAAAGCTAAACCCATTAACAAGTGAAACTTGATTCTTGGATGTTATTGGCGTCGCATGGCAGCCATTGTTACTTGTTTTTAAATTGATCCAGAACCTTTTTATGATAAATTTTCAGATTAAAATGAATCATAAAATAAATGTCCAGGTATTTCGGATGAGAAATATTAACGGAAATCAACTGACAATGTCAGGAAAATGTAATCAATTTAGTCCGAAATCAAATCAGAATAAAAACCTGACCTGATTGAGAAAAATGGATGTCATTTTTGGTGAAAAAGTAATCCTAATTCAGTTGGAAAAACACACACACAACTTCCAAAACATATTTATTAGTAACCCAACATAATCCTTAAAAAAAAAAAGAACTGTAAAAACTCTACACAGTGTCTGCAACTACAGAGAAACATTGCCACAAAGAGGCTCCCATTTTGGAGAGAGAGAGGCCCGTAAAGTCATCAGCTCCGTTCGCTTTTCGTCATGCATTTCCACGCCTGTGAGCAGCAGCGTGTGGGACAGATTGCTGGAAAGCTCTGTGTGTTTACTGCACAACGCCGCAGTTTAGACGCTGGCGCTCTTCTGCCCGTCACCCGATATGTCCAGGCCATGTTCGCTCCGTCTGCAGACTCCAGCTTTCATCTCGTACGCACACGCAGAGACACGCAAGCAAACACACACCCCCTTTCCTGTGATGTCATTGATTCAAGCTCCATGGCAACAGTGAGCAAAGAAGCGAGAGGGGAGAGAAAACGAAAAAAAAAAAAAAACCCAGATATTCCGTCATAGGAGACGATGAAGATGTTATAAATAGCTCCTGATGTTTTCACGTGTCCAGCGGCGGGAGTGGGCGGTTCCTGGGGCGGCTTGTATCGCGGGGGCGCCTTGATGGGAACGTCGTCGTTGGCAGGTGGCAATTTGAGAGTGACGCCAGTCGTCCGTGGCCTTCGGGAGAAACTTCTTGTCAGGAAAAAAATGCAGGTTATTTCTGGGGGTTTATCAAAGTGGTAAGTGGAGCAGAAAGCACTCTGAGCTGAATAGACCAAAAGTGACTCACAGCAGGCGAGCTCGCTCTTATTTGCTTCTTTCATTTTAATGGCTTTCTTTCTTAGTGTCCTCAATCGTTCCCTTTTCTTCTTCCAAGTTTTAATTCTCTCAAATTTGCTCTACCTTTTTTCTTGGACTTTGCTTTTGGTAAAATTTCCCCCTGAAAGTGCCATTAAACTAGATTCAATTGAGTTTCTTGTTTTTAAAATGACAAGTTACAGCACACGCGTCAAACTCGGGGCCCGTGGGCCAAATCTGGCCCGCCACAGCATTTTATGTGGGCCTCTAGATTCTAGGTTTAACACTAGTTGAGCTGAAATATTATGTTGCCAATCAGATCAATGCATTTTTTTATCCGTTTACTGCCACATTATATCAATCATTCCCTCCATTAACGTGGAAATTCATGCAAAATCAACAAATCCCCGCACTTTCTTGCACTAATTGCAGATTTTTCTCAAAAATTGTCAGAAACTCTACTAGTATTAAACAGCTGCCTCAGCCTGAGTCCATGATCTATACAGCGAGAAATAAAAAGTCGCATTTATCGTCATAAATAAGCGCAAATATTTCCAAATTAGTACCAACAAACAGTTTGATTTTTATTGCAAAAAAATCACAAAAAGAATCACAAAATCCTGGAGGGACTGAAAAGATGTTCAACAATATTATTTAATTTTAAGAAGTGATTGCAATTTTAACAGTTTGTGATCAGGTTTTATCAATACATTCTGGCACAACCGGCCCTTTAAGAACCTCCATGATCTTGATTTGACCCAAAACCAAAGTCAGATTTCAGTGTTTGTGACTTATATTCTTTACAATTAAGATACAAGTCATATTACATATAAGTATCTACACTGACTACTTTTATCTAAACAGGTGAGTCTCATTACAAGAAATGCCACTTATTCTCCAAAAACATGAAACTGTTTTTGACTTGTCTGAAAAATGTGCTTCGTTTTCAACTTGCTAGCAGCTTGGTGTCCTCTGCAATTCAAATCACTCTGCCACAATGACAGACGCTTCCCTTGTTGCCAAATCAACTGAGCTACAATAAAGTAGACAGGCTTGTGAATGTGTGTCATCTCACCATGACAACACTGTGGCAGATTAGCATACATACAGCCGGAAAGGGACGTTCTTGTTTCAGTGATTCATTCTACAAAAACTGTTGATTTTTTTTTTTATTTATATTTCTTCTTGCTGCTCGTTATGAGGTTTCTGGATTTAGAAATATGCATCATCGCTGTAAACTTAATTTAACTTACTAAAAGATTACTGCCTCATTTATTGTGGAAGATGAGACCCATTTTTTGTAATCTTTGGGAAGGGAAAAAATGTTTTCAAAATACTTCAGGAATAAGACTTGAAAGAAAATCTCCAAATGCTTCATTTGCGTTTGTAAATTAAAAGCAAATGTAAATTAAAAAGACATTGTCAGAACTAAACCAGAAATGTAACGCTAAAAATAAAAATAAATCCTATTTTAATTCAAGGCTGGTATGTTGTACTAAAGTATCCAGAATGTAAAAAGTTAAAAAATCAAGTGAAGTTTCTTCAAGTCAAACAAAATTAGTGTCAAACATTTTGTACAGCAAAAATTTTTGGTTTTTTTGTTTGGTTTTGAAGACATCAATGAAAGTTTTTGGGTCAAAAGGTCAACCAGCCCCCTACTTTCACTAAATCTTTAAACTTTCATTAATATCTTCAAAGCCAAAGCAGCACAAACAAAATAATTGTTGCTGCACAAACGTAGTCGAGTTACTGATTTTATCTGATTTCCAGAAAATAGGGCGGGTTGGTTGACCTTTCATGACCTCTTACATTGTTTTTACAACTCTTCCACCTGTAATGTCATTTAAATACATTTGCCACTGAATTTCTATGTCATTAAAGTGATGATTTTTATTTATCAAATTTGATACTGAAAATCTAGTGGGCTCAAACTTCAAGATGACATCAGTGATCACACATTTACAGACATGCTATGCTAAACTGGCACTTGGCTAAACTAAGTTAGCATTAACATAAAATGGATTACTTTAAAAAATACAGTGTTGAAATGGACTAGAAGAGTTTACAAGTCAAAAACAGGTAGCCAAGATGGTGTAAAAGTTGAACTAAACATTAATGAAGATAAACATGTTGCTGAGCTTAATGCTAAATAGCTACTTGGCTATGCTGCAAGCTAGCTCTGACCTAAAATGGCTGCCGAACAGTGGAGATCATCTATAAAAATGCTAAATGGTAAACTGCTACTTAGTCTAGGGATGCATAGAGTGATAAAGTGCAAAAAGTTTAAAAAAAACATAAAAAAGATCACCAAGTTGTTAAAGCTAAACTTGATTTTTGGACGTTATTGACGTCACAACTAAAACAACAATTCAGGGAAAATGGCATCAAATGTTACTTGTTTTTAAAAGGATTCAGAACTTATTCATCATTCGGCCATCAAAATTTTAGGGATATACTTTCCAGTCTTGTTGATTTAACATGTCCATATTAGTTTAAAAATCTGTCTCGCATAATCCAAACAAAAGATAATGAGTTTGAAAGCAGGTCAGACGTGCTGCTTTCTCTCAGGCTGAACAATGGTCCAGTGAGAACAGCCTTCAGTTGAGGATGTTTGGGATTAAACTGTGTATTTCCACCCTCTTAACATTCCTTTGTGCCCACAGCTGAGGAACATTACGTCCTCGCACTCCTCACATGATTTTAATTTTATTATTTTTGACGGCACCTATCAACAAGCTGGCATTTACTTTCCAGACACAGCTTCAAATATCACGTTACGGATCCAAAAATAGCACACTCCTGTTGCCATTCTCAGCGTATCGCCCTGAATTTGAATTATTCGCACTTATCTGCAAAACGTGGTGGAAAATGATCACTTCTATCATCTTATGTCAGATATTATACAAGACGAAACACCTGGGATCTTTGGATGTAACGTATTTAAGTTTCTGGACTTCTGTAATATTGTGGAATAACCCTTTTCCAACTGGACCCCATCCTCCACTAACTCAGCATGTACGTGGGCTGCAGCCTTCTGCTGCACTTACTGTGAATGAATCACTCCTTATTCATAAGATCATGGCTTGCAATTACTGTTTTCTGTTCTTTGCAATTAAGAAAAACACTCCTGCATAAATTAACATGTTCTTGCAGCCCAGGAGCATCTCCTCTAAATATTACATGTGGTCCCTCTGTGTTACTCAGACACTCACGGACCACCTAACTTGAAATTGCTCCACAATAATACATCTGAAATTAAAATATTAGTCTCTTAACTCACTTATTGTCATGAACAATTATACATATTGTGTACGTGTGGTTTCTAAGCTTCCCAATGATGTCAAACACATAGAAATAAAAAAAAAAGAAGTTGCTCTTTACTACAAGTGTTCTGTGCATTAATAACACTTATTTATAATTTAGAAGCACAATTAAAGAAAATAGATTTGAGTTGCTTTGGCAGCAACAAAAATCCTCTTCTGCAACATTAAATGTAAAAAAAATTTCACCTATTAATTTAATTTAATCATTTTTAATTAAATAAAAATAATAGCAGCTGCCGTTTGAGCAGAGATCAAGCAACAGTTCACACTAATGAGTCCTACAGTTCACGGCTTAGAGCCGTTCAAAAGAATCGAATAGCTCGTCAAATGAAAACTCTTCATCCGGTCATATAAGTTATCCTGCGGTTGTTTTCTTTCCACCGGTATCTTCAGATTTTCTTTTGAGTGACCCGGTTTTAACCCATTGTGATTTTTAAACGCAATCCTTTGGTAAGCTAGCGGTGGCACTTTGAGCTGACTTAACTGCAAATAAACAGTTTACATGCAGTACTTTGCTGACCACTAGAGGGCACTCACGTCCGCGCACCACAGTTTGAGAAAGACTGATTTAAAGTAAAATTTTCAGGATTTTACGTTTCTGACTAAGAAATATTTCTGTTTTTGTTTTGTTTTTCCAAGTTTAAATGTCTTTACTGAAGACTGTAGATTTTTTTAGTCGACCTGGTTACAGGTCTAAATGCTGCTGAAGATCTCAAAGTAAACTCAATATTCTTGTGCCGGTCATCTGCATTTCTGAGCTCATGAGGCAGAGATGGGGCGATTGATGGGATAGGGAGTGTTCCATACTGGGATCAGACCAGCACTCATGTATATTTAATCCAGTAAATGGTCATTTAGAGGCACTTCCAGTGGAATCCGACACCCAATTACAGTTAGAAAAACTCTTCTAGGCAAAGAGGCAAAGTACATAATCAATGGGAACCATAATTATCAGCCACTCCCCATCATCTTTTTTTTTTTTATCAGATAATTTCCACTCCACCAAACTTGGTGCTGTAAAACTGGCTTTAATTATTTATCTCTGTGCTGAAGCAGTGGGAGGGAGCAGTACGCAGTGTACAAACCCTAATGTCGTTATTGGCCATCTCAGCTGCAATTAAGCTCGTAATTCAACATTCCCAACTTATGTTCATTTTTAAAAACTATGTGTCACTTTAAATAAGACTTTTAGTTAAAAGCAATAGAGTTTTTTCTTGTATGTAATGTAAAAATGTGAGTTTTCCAAATGATTAGGTTGTAGTCATTGGCTTGCTTACTGGTGGCGCCCTCTGCAGGCCAAACAGCAGCATAGCAGTGCTTGTAAACCAATAAGTCACCCTGCGGTTTCCACTTACTGCAAATTTCCTGAGCTGTAACATCAGCTGTGGTTGTGTGATGGAGGTGTTTGGCTGCTATTGGATTACCCCTGCTGTTGTTGTCACTTCCTTTGTTTCCAGTTGCTGGAAGAACCAGCTGATGTCACAGCAGTTTATCCTTGACAAAGCTCAGAGTGATGTTTCTCACATGAGTCACAGCCCACCCACAATGTTTAAAATCTCATATGTTCCTCAGCCGTGCGCGTGTGCGCGCACGCGCGCGCGTGTGTGTGTGTGTGTGTGTGTGTGTGTGTGTGTGTGTGTGTGAGAGAGAGTGTGTGTGGACATAAATCAAGCATTAAAGTTGGAAAAACTATAACTAACTGAAACTAAATTGTGTGTTTTATAAAACTAAGCAATAAAATTAGGAAAATGAGCAGTTTGTTAAGTCGCATTCAATGGGCCCTGCCCTGTTACCTAGCAACCCAAACCCAGCCCAACCTAGCAACTGTTACCTCGCAACTCACGTTTGGTCAGCTGGTTTTACCGCTGTATGTGTTGTATAATTACTGCTGGAAAAGACAAGTTTATTATTTACCTTCCAGAAAGCATTTCTTGCATTCTTGTTGGTTGTGCAGGAGGCTCCACTTCTGCTTTTCATAGATGTATGATTGTGTAACTGCGCATGTATTTGCAGCCATTTTTACGTTCAAGTGTAGATGTTGCAAGTCACGTTTGACTTAACATCCAGAAACCACTTGCTGCATTCATGTTGGTTGTGCGGGAGGCTCCACTTCTGCTTTTTAAAGATGTACGGTTATATAATTGCGCATCTGTTTGCAGCCATTGTTACATGCGAGTGTAAACGTTGAGCTGTGGGGCATGGCCATCAGCAACTTAATGTGACAAGAAGCACTAAAAGAACAAATCAGCGAAACTGACCAGACAAAAATTTTCATTATCTAAGAATGATTTGTGCAAAAAACTGCAATGAACATGTTTTGTTTAGAGTTATCACAACCTGTTCAAGGACACATGATATGTCACCTTTAAGTAGCAAACGGCTTTAGGATTGTTTTAATGATGTAGTCATGTCCTGCTGGGGACTATTTATAAAGAAGTTCATCAGTGTAACCCGCTGCTGCAGAGGACGATAAAGACCCCGTTACTATGGAAACGGTTCATCAACCAAGGACTTGCTTCTTTTTTTCCCCTTCTCAATCCACCTGTTTCATGGACACTACAACAACAAAGGGTCAGAACAATCCTGTGGCCTTAGCAGGACAAAAATAACACAGATATCCTGTATATATCCATACAGAGGGTAGTGACATGAATATCAGATATGACGATTGATGTCTAAAAGTCAATGCTCTGAGCACTTTAGCCCTTTCTAGTGGACTGAAAGATTGTCTCCTGGTTCTTCCTGAGTTTCTTCCTGGTGGTGTGTTATTACTTCCATCCTGTTCTCCTCTCTTTGTGCCTCACAATGGCCCCCCTGTGTTTTCCCCACGCACTCAGGGAATCATGTCTATCCAAACACACAGATCCGCCGTAGTTGGCTCTCGTCACACACAGAATCTCATTTGGAGTCTCATCACAAGGACGCTTCCCGACAGCTGCCGCAGAGCAGGGCGACGAGATGTGTTGGTGGTTGTCATGTCGTTTCACTGTGCTAGGAACATGGGACAGAATTACAAATTACACTGACTCCCATTTCTTGACACACTGCAGTAATCTGGGAAACATAAGTGGATTAAGCTATAGACCACCCAGCGGGTGTATATATCCTTGAAATTTATTTTCAATCATCCAGCCGATCGATCACCACTGCAGCTGAGAAGACGGGGATCAATAGCAGAAACTGAGCCGTGAATTGCTGCTAGAGGTGAGAAGTCTCTGAATCAATAAGAATCTCTTGTTTGGAGCTTTAAGCCTTGTGTTGAGAGACTGACAAATTCACCATCCACAACTGTGTGCCCTTTTCTGGACTCGCGGTGTGAAAGCAGAGTCTTTACCCCGGCACTTCTTCATTTATAACTTTTAAGACCTTATCACGCTCTAAAATTGTAATTGTTGACCTTAAACTCCTGGAATTGCTTCTATTGATGTGCTTTTGCAAACAGACCAAAATTCAAATTACTATTTTCCACCAGCAGAGGGCAGCATGGCTTCTTTGTGTTTCCTAAACAGCTTTTCTCTGTTGAGCCTTGAAACCTTTCCAATCCAAAGAGCTACTGTGTCTTCAGTCCAGCTAAATAAAGCTTGTTTAAAAGAACAAGTTTTGACTAACCTTCTTAAAAAATGACAAATTTCTCAGTTTTGATTAATATCCACAATAGGAAATTTGTTGTTTTTTTTCTAAAATAAATAAAAAACCCTCCCTTTTTAAGTTTTAAAATAAAGTAAAGCAAACCTTCTCCAAAAAGAGAATGAATAAATTTTCTTTTTATGGGGTAGTGGTGATATATGTAAATAAATTAAATAAATAAAACAGTTTTCAACCTAGCTGAAAAGAAAGGGTTCTGTAAGTCATTGTATATTTAAAACTTGACAGAAAAAAGTAATAAAAAAGTAGTATATAATCTGCAATAAGAACAGGATTTGGGTCGCTTTATTTGAAATTGTTCACTGTATTTAAATTTAATTTATTAACTAAAGTCAGAGTTGGGTAAAAATCATTCATACTGTTGAAACCAGAAGATTACCTATGTCTTTTTTCTCACTGTCTCACTTTCTTGTTTTGCATTATTCCAAGAAATATTTCTATTTGCTAAATGCCACACAAATTAGATAAAAAAATATCTGAATTATTTAATAATTCCTTCAAAACCAGAAGTTTACATACATCTCCTTAGTATTTGTTAGTATTTGTTTCTAGAGGTATTCTCTCAAAGACCGACTTTGTAATCGTCTTTATGTGTCTTACAATTTTACTCAATGTGTTATGACTTTTGAATGTTTTCTGTATGTTTTACTATTCAGAACTGCTGTAACCCTGATGAAAATACAAAACCTACAATAAAAAAACACAATCTCTGAAATGCTCTGTTCAGACAAAACGTTTTAAACCTTTTTTTAAAAAAAAAAAACATGCCCATGCCTCTTGACTGTTTTTTTTATTCTTCAGCAGAGAAAAACGAAAAGCACAAATTTCTCTCACAAACACGTCCAACTCACTGACATGTCAAATTCTTCATTGCGCCTCTTGTTTTATTTGGAAAGGGTTTGATTTTATAATTAACCTTGGGCTGTAATGACTTTGTGATAAGCTTGATTTACTTGTGTGAGGCAATATGGATTGCCCTGCAGAAGCAATTTACACACTGCGCTGGTTCTGATACGCTACCTGTGCCGGCTAATGTGTTGGTTTCCAGTTTGACTGCCAGAACTGAATGATTAAAAATGAATAATCATCTTCCCCAACAGGTAGAAGGTATTAAACTCTAAACTGTTCCTGATGAGTGGCCCACTAAAAATATGTGTGACAGAATTTCCTACAGGCATTTCTTAAGTTGGTACGCTTTATGCCTCCCATTGAAAATACATTTTTATTAAAAATCAGACTTTTTCTTTATATAAGAACTTACACAAAACGCTTAAGTCTCCTCACTTGCTAAAGTATACTTGCATACCCTAAAGCTATCAGTTTATTAAAAGTTGGAGCTTTATTGGAGCTGTGTTTGAAGAGGAAAAAATAGCTTGGGAGCTGTAAGGATCGTTTCACATCAAAGATGCAAGATTTGTTACATGTTCAGCTTTTGTGGTTTGCTTTCTCACTGCACTCAAACAAAAACATTTAAAAACCCGTTCCCCTCCTCGCCTGAGGGGGCGCTGCACCAGGAACTACTGAATAAAATGACAGGAAAATCTCGCATCTTCCACCTTTGCAAATTGTAAACAAAAATGGAGTGGCGTCAGATTGTAGTTGAAGTAGGATTTTTCTTTAATCTTTGGTAAAAAAAAAAAAAAACAGAAGCCATTTCTCCTGCTAGTGCTAGATTCTAGCATTTGTTTTGATTGTATTTACCCAGAATGCCTTGCACTGTTGGAGCGGTCTTCGATGCGTTCTGGGTAAATACAACCAAGACAAACGTGAGTTTAGCTTTAGCAAGAGAAATGACTTGTGGTCTTTTACCAAAAACAAAAGAGAAATCCTACAACTGCTAAAATGGGATGCTACTTCGTTTTTGTTTATATTTTGTGAAGAAGGAAGTTGCACTCATGTCTTCTTCAGAGGTTTTAGTATCATTTCCTTCAGTAGTTCTTGGTGCAGCGCCACCACAGGCGAGGAGGGGAACAGGTTTTTCAATAAGTTTGGTTGTTTGACATGGTTGCAATTTTGGATCCCATAAATCCAAACCAAGTCTACCAGACTATCAGGTGTGAAAACTGCCTAAATGTGGGTCTCAAGAACTTTCTAGCAAACTATTGATTTAGTGAGAAACATGAAGTCCAACCTGTGCTGTTTGGAAGACACTCTTTGCCCCGAATAAGAAAAATATGGACGATATTGTAGAAAGGACTTTAACAGTAGCGGATTCTGCAATTGATGATCTCGGTACTGCTTAATAATTTCTTTTTCTCCTACATATCGGTTACCAATCACCTACTTTGGGGAGTGAGTGGCCAATTGTGCTCAGTTTATCATTAATGCATCTGAGATTTTGCATGGGAACATGTTTTTGCACCCTTTGCAAAAGAAACCCCATCTTTTGTTCACAAGTTCTTTCAATACTTCTGTTAAAACTCACCACAGTCATTAGTTGTTTTTTTTTTTGTCTTGATCCCAATACATGCACACTTTAAACAGCAGTAAAGGGGATTTTGTTTTAAAACCTATTGACTCCTGAACTATTTCAGTGGAAGAATGAACAGCAGTTGCATAAGGCCAGCCTGACAGCTGATCATGATTAGATTCAGAAATGGGAATCGTACAGGGACAGAGTTCAGACAAGTGGAAGCAAATTAATGTAGCTGTCAATTTGCTAACATTCAGCTGTCAGAGCGTCTGAAATTAGTGATTTATTCATCTGTACCGGTCAGAACCACCAGGATCTCGGTCTGAGTCATGCCTGCTCTTCTTACACTCAGAAATCTCCGGATCATTGAGTCATGACTCATTAAAATAGAAAACATGAGGTGCTTGAAAAGCACAAGAGGGACTTTAAACTAAAAAGTAATGAAATTGTTTCTTTGTTGGGTTCTCTTGTGATTAGTGTGCAATATGTCTTTCAATTGATTTATTGGTTGGTTTGTGTGAACCTGCAGCTCGTATAAAAACTAATATTTCGATTTGTTTGAGCTAAACTGAACAGGCTCATAATAAAAATGCACTAATTTCTAAACTGTAAAACTGAAAACATAAATAGTTCTAGCAGATCAATCATTCAAAATGACCAACGGCTATTCAATATTTGTCAAATAACAGAATAAATTGCCTTTGGGGTTTCGTTCTGAGCAGTGAGTCAAAGTCGAACATCTGACATGGATACAAAATACTGAGATGATCATTTTTTTTAAACTTTTTCCTGCATACTTTCAATTTAGTAAAATCTGAACTGATTGTTGACCGTGCCTTTGAGATTAACTCTCTTCAGAGTGTAGCAAAAATGACCAAATCGATTTTAAATGGATGGAATGACAAGTTTATTAAGTTTTAGTTTCCATCTTCTACATCTACAGGCTCCACTGACTCAGATTACGACAAATAACAAGCTAAGTTACTATAATATGCAGATGATACACAGACTAACTTAGCATTCCTGGTCCTTCAGTGTTCTTCAGGTAAGTACTTTTAAACTTGTTTTGCAAATCGCATTACTCAAATAAAATAATTAAAAGATTTAATACATGTTACCCATGATGACAAATTGAGAACTTTCTGACAAAAATTATTTTGGGGGAAATTGTTACTGTTCACAAGAAATTTGTTTGGTCTTGAGACAAGATCTATTGAGGCGGTGCAAAATAAATATCTAGACAAAAGCTTCACAAAAAATCTGGAATAAACTTCCAGAAATCTGCAAAACAGCTGAAACACCACCTGTTCAGAGTTGCCTTTCATTCATAATAACTGGAACAGTGATCAATATATTTAATGTTTATTTGTTTGATTATGTTTGACAAAATCAAGATTTCCCAAATAGTTTGAATGTATTTTATTCTTTCTATCCAACTTATGGAAATTTTCTGTTTGTATCAGAGGTTTGTGGTGCATTTCCATCCTAAATAAAAAGATATTTCACAACGAGATATTAAGATACAAGGAAAAACTTTACAAAAACCTTAAGAAAGGCTTCCAGTATTTAATTATGCCGCATGAACTGATTAGTACATTATTGCGAGGGATCGCAAAAGAAACTTTCTGAGAACTTTATGACAAAAATTATTTTTTCACCCCTCGTTTCTCAGCTGTCTGACTGTGACATCTGCCGCGCTCCTCCTGAGCGTCACGCTCAACCCAAACCACGAAGGAACTCTTCCCTTGCGCTCTCAGCCACGCTACTTCCTGCTTGCTCTGTCTTGATGCTGGCTGGTTACGTCATCAACAAGCATTACTGCGGTTAGCTGGTAGATTACAGATCTCTATCATAAGCCAAATTCCTGTATCTATCCTACTCAGTAGTTGTGTATATTAAGGTTCCTGGAGAGAAATGCGACCTGCTGGGACTTTGGTGTTTCTTATTCATGTTACATGAGTTCAGGCCAACTTTGTAGTTTCTGAAAGTTGTACTGAGGATTATTTTTCTTCTGGAAGAATCAGACTTTGTGTTGCTTGGTAAAGCAGAAAAGGGTATCGCCGTCCTCCACCCTTACACCAACTGCTGCCTCGCTATTATGAATGCTCAGTCAGGAAGATAAGTGCATCAGCAGGTAATTAATTGGCAAACTCCTGTTATCGGCACACACAGAGTCAGGAAACACTGCAGGTCCAGGGGGGACATCTGTCAAAGAGATGCCTAATCACCTGCTCCCACACACACAGAGGACAGTCCATCCTCTGTGTTGTTCTTCTGAAGGAGCCATAACTCATCTCCACTTCACCTTCTTTGCTCCTTCACCTACAACTGTCCCCATAAAGCTCTGTTTATTTTTAGCTGAATGAAAAAGGAAGACCTCAGTACTTCCTGGCTCAGGTGCAGAACCTTTTTAGAGACAGAAATGCCAGACACATTCCCTCAGAGCTGTGCATTTATTCATAAGCACTTTTTATACGATTTCATGACTCATATTTTATGGATGCTTGCTATGATTCAGAACAAGACCTGCTGGCAATCAGTTCATCCTGGAAGACTGTGTTGGTCTGAAAAGGGTAAAATGAAAGCCAGTGGTTCAGGAAGGCAATTTCCACTCTGGGCCTTTAGATTGGTGTCTCATGCAGAATCCAGTGAAGGTTTTATTCAGCACAGGTCTTAAAATACCTGGTTGCTGGTTTTCTGGCCTTTTAGAGCACCAGATAAACTTTACTTCAGATAATCTGTCTCAGCGTTCTCAAAAGTACAAGGAGGCAACATAAAACATTCATTTAAAGATGTCAGAGAGAAAACACTGCAGGATAAAAGCAACAGAGAGGTCAAGTGTGGTGTAAAAGGAAGCGGGAGCACTTAGCATGTCAAAGCAGTTATTATGTTGCATTCGATTTCCAAGACGGAAAAAGAACAGCCACCAAAGTTTCATCACTAAGTCATGAATTGATGATGTCGGTCCCAAGAGTTCATGTATCATGTATCAGATCGGAACAATTAGCAGAAAAATGCTAAAGTTCATTAAGCTAACTTCAACTCAACTCAGCAAAAACAATAATTCATGATCAAAGTTCCTGCTTTTAAAACTGTTGACTTAGCATATGTATCATAGTACGTCTAGTCTGAATGAGAATTTCAGATTATTTGTCCATTTTTTGCATTTCTTTAGACTTCCTTTGAGTTTTGGAAATGTAATTAAATTTAATCAACTTTATTCAAATGTAAAATGAATGGATACTACAGTCTGTCTGTAATATTGCTTTAGTTCCAACAGTCTGTTGCCATGAAAATGTCACTTTTGCTGTTTGTGAATGCTGGAAATTGAGACATCCCTTTGAATATTTGGCTAACATCGATTTCTGGCGAGCCGCCATGAGAACGGGGAAGAAAAGAGACGGAGACAAATGAGGCGAGCCTCCGGACTTCCAAAGGCTGCTGCATGATTTTAAATCAGCAAATTAGATTTTGCAGAAAATGTTGATGTGCCGAAAGATTTCATTTTTCTTGTCAGACAAGTTGTAAAATTCAGGTATTCTGTGTGATTAATGGCCATTCAGTAAACATGAGATGTTTTGTTTTACTTCTTTAGTTTGCTTAAATTACATCTTTATATTGCTTTGCCATCTGTGTATTATTCCAGCTAACTGCCATATACCAATGCATCCAAAAAGGCAAGGACTTGTTTATGATAATTTAATCTTTTTTGGAAACCATTAAGCAGATAACTGTAGCAAATATTTTTTTAATAATAATGAGTTGTTTTTGCAGAATGTTGCAAAACATAATGTCTCTAATGGAACACATGGTGGTGGCAGCATCATGCTCTGGTCATATTTTTCTTCAAAGAAGCTCACAGGGAGGTTGATGGTGTAAAATATAATCCAGTCCTCATAGTAAATCTGTTAGATGAAGCAATAAACTTCAAACATACAGCGAGAGCTCAAACTGAGTAGTTCACAATATTAATGTTAGGATGGAATAGTTAAAGCCCAGACCAAAACATCACCAAGATATGGCAAGATTGAACGATTTTGGAACAAATTAAACAAATTAAACACATTTAATTCAATGAAAGCTGCTGCTGATGTCAAACATTTAATATTCCACTAAAACACAATAAAGTTTGACAGAAATGAAAACTTTTGCCAGGCGCTAACAGTCACGACTCACTGAAAACAAAAAAATGTACAATCTAATGCACAAAAGACCAGTTTAATCCCCATTTTGACCAAAACAGATTTTGTAGAAATGACAGAATTATTCATATATATTTTGTGTCAATGTCTGTTTCATGTATCGTTTACAATTTGGAATGTAAAATATTGCTTTAATTCTCACAATAAATCATCATTTTAGGGCTTTTTTGCATCCAGATGAACTGATTCGAATGAATGTTCCGTCATTGCAGACTTGTCTCTCACAGCTCCGATGTTTAATCTGAACTTCGTGTTACCACACTAAACAAGAAAATCATCGCCCGTCTGGAAAGGATGCTTTGAAAACTTGTTTTGGCTGCAGCCCCGCTTATAAATTTCTCATCAGCGTTTCTCAACAGCCTGGCACAAAAAGCACTGGAACTGATTCTGATTCTGCCCTGAAACGCTCCGTGCAAAGAGACAGAAAGCTCACCTGCTTTAGCTGGAGTTATTTTCTTTGGGGTTTTAAATAAGTAAGCGAGTCGTTCCCCAGGGCGCTCGTCTCGGACCCCTGTGATTTCCTGCGTTTTATGCAGCGACAGACGATCTTCTGCTGGTGTTTTTAATCATGAGCCTTTTATCCAGATCTGGTTTAATTATTCATCATGTTTGCTCAAACAGATGCTTCACTGCAATGATGCTTGATGCCTTTCTAACTTGTGAGTTGATGCTTTGCCAATTGATTTATTTATTTTTATTCCTGTCCAGCTCTCATAATATTTGCATAAATAAAACTGAATTTAGAAGCTACAGTTTATCATAAAAAAGGAAAAGCCAGAGGGGCAAATGCTTAACGGTAAAGAAAATATAACTGGGTGAACAATCAGACGCTTCTTTTATCTTCAAATTAAATTTCAGCCATGCATTTTCACTACGGCAGTTTGTCCTGGAAAAGATATGAGATGACAGCAAATATATGAGGAGAGTGCAATTAGAGCTAAACCATCCTTAACTTTCACAGAGAAGCATTTACTTCATCTCCACAGTATGTTTATGTGGCCTAATGAGGAACTGGAGTACTCTAAATACGTTCTCATTAGGCATTAATTAATGAGTGGAGGATAAATGTTGGTTTCTGATTATCTGTGTTTATGTGTGCGATCATGGCGGCTGAATAAAAGTGGATCCTGATTAATGGAGACACATTTTAGGATGAATTCACCCTAAAGGTTGCTACAGCTGGAGATGTGTTGTTGTCATATGCGCTGCAAATACGTTAGCAAGCAAGAAACGGGCTACAGCGCAAGGCATTCTGGGTAAATTAAAACCGAAATGGCTCGTGATTTTTATCCAAAGACAAAAGAGAAATCCTACAATCGCTAAAATCTCCATTAAAAAAAAAAAAATTTAGTGAAGAAGGAAGCTGCTCATGTCTTCTTCAGAGGTTTCGGTGTCATTGCCGTCAGTGGTTTTTGGTGCAGCGCCCCTACAGGCGAGGAGGAGAACAGGCTTTGACAGCAACTGAAAATGTAACAAATGTTGCAATTTTGGTCCTCGATCAAGTTGAGTTTACCGGAAATTCAGGCGTGAAAACATCGTTATTTTGTCTCTGAACGCTTTACAGCCCAGATTGATATGATTATTTAATTAATCAAACCTTAACGTTTTGTTATACAATTATATCTTCATCGATAGCTTTTACTGCCATAGTTTTAGTTTGTATGTTTTATTTTGTATTAGGCACATTTTTTGTTATTGTGACTTTTATTTTGAAAAGCTAAAGTAGGAAGTACAATCCTGAATGTTCGCTGGGACACAAAAGAAAGAAGCACATGGTAGGAAGGCATGATATTAATTAGTTGTTTAAAGTAATTTAAGTTTTGCTCATTTCTACCTCAAAAGAACGGTCAGCCAGCGAGGTATGTTTATATGTCTTGTATCATTTATTTATGTCATAGTATTCGTGACACCGTCTCATTTACATTTATGTTGTATTTTTAGTTCGACGGTGGTGTTGTGTCAGAGACACAAAGGTTATAAGAAGAGTTAATTAAAGATGACTAAACACCAGCAGTAGCGAGCTCTTTATTGACTTCAAGAAGAGGTGGAAGTGATAATAGCTAAGAACAACCAAAGTCAAACTTCTTGTTTGCATTTACAAACTTGGCAAATAAATCTGAATGTGATCATCCTCAGAAGATTAGACCAACATGGGAACACGCTGTTAAATTTACATTATCTATCTGCTGTGGGAGTCCTGTTCATGTTTAGACTTTAACATCATTTAGCCTGCAGGAGTTTGTGAAAATTTTATCTCTTTCCAGCTTTTACCTGCAGCCATGTCTGCCTACAATCCCTGTAGATATGCCTAAACTAAAATCCTTATTTTCTAGAGGATTTACAACAAGGAAATCTGCATTCTCTGCAATTACACAGATTTTAAGTTTTGATTGTTAGAATGCCAGAAAATCAATGTATTCTCTCTAAAATACTGACATAGACATTTTTTTGTTTGTTTTAATTTCGTTTCATAAATACTCGCTGATTTCTGAACAGTTGGCTAACAGCATGATGGAGATGTGATGAAAGTTTGCAGTGACGGCCTCCAGGCAGCTGCTTTCCTCTGATTGACCGGCTGCTCAGGCTTAAAGCTGCAGCAGCTTCATTTTCAGAGCTGCAGCAGAGGATGAGGGGAAAACATGCTGCTCACAAGAGCTGCGTTTCTTTTGATCATAGAAAACAAGCAAAAGTTATTTAGGAAAAACTTGTTCTTTGATAAGTTTTGACACTAGCTCAAGCTGCATTTCCGTTACAAATGTGCACAAACTTTGTTTATATTCCTCTAATGTCACGCGATAAGTTATTAAAAAACATTTCAAGCCATCGTCATCCTCCTACTACTTCCTGTTTTCTTTGTCGTTTCCACCAGTAGTAAGATCCGGTTGTTCATCATGTGACTTGTGTGATGCGAAAAAATTACCAAATCGTTGTGGAAATGCCTTTTTTCAAAAACAATCATATTTTCTTTTACTTTAATTATTGTGTTTCCATTAGCAAATTTATGTTTGTGATTCCAATTTGTGCAAATTTAAAATAAATGAAAATGCAGCCAGTGGTGCGTTAAAGAAGACAGGAAGTGTTTTTTTTTAAATAGGCCTTTTAAAAAAAAGCCCATTTTTATACCAATTTTTTTAAGATTTGAAATTTATTTTTGCATTTGTAACATTTCCTGTTTTACTTTCCTTACCTTGTTAATCTGTGACTTTTTTATTGATTCATCCTATTTTCTGCTCAGTTATCACATGACATGTACACTTCTGTTACTGTTGTGTGCCTTGTCATACGTTTTTCTTCCTTGGATTTTTGATAAAATCTTCTAAAAACAATAATTAAAAAATTTGTTTTTTCGACATTATCAGAATATCAACATAGTTTTGCGCACATTTCGACATTATCAGAATATCAACATAGACGCAGCTCCTCCTCTGCCCCCTGCTGGTCCAGATCTGCAACACGTTTCCGGCTCTGACAAGTAGCCAAGGTGAGGATTAAGGAAGGATTAAGTTTGTTGGATGAGTGAGTTTTGGGGCCACTGTTGCTCTGAGGATGAATGTAGTGACAAGCACAGTCAGATAAAGCCAGTACATAAATATAAATATGTCAGACTTCACACACTTATGAAGGATTAGTGGAGTTAAAAAATGTTATCTTCTGTTTTATCTGCTCTGTTACATCAAATCAGTGAGTGAAGAGAAGCTGCATGTAGATATGGTGATTACAACACAAAAGATTTGTTCATTTATTTTGAAAATATAGATATTGTTAAAAAACTGGTAATGATTTCTATACATAATTGGTTCATTGTCACTTATTTGACGACCAATTAAAATTCAGAGTTGACCAAATGGAAACTGACCTGTTTCAACCAGCAACCAACTAACTGGTACACTTCTGTTTTAAAATGGAGAATATTTACTCACTTTTCTAAATGTAAAAGTTTTTATAGAAACTCTTGCAGCTGAGATTCAACTGATTTTGGGTTTAAATTGGATCTAAACTAGTTAGATGAGCTGAGACACCAAGTCGATGTAAATCCACCAAAACGTAACTTTGCACTGGTAGTTTTGAGTCTTGCTGCAATTTTTAACCATGTGGAGTTTGCACTAAGTTCACAAATGCAAGTTTTTCATGATAAGTGAAAAACGTGCGTTTATAGCCACTTCTTTTAGTTACTCTACAAACTACAACTTGCTTATTGTGTTGTTAAAAGTCTATAACAGAACAGTCGAATTAAAAAATCACCCTTAAGTAATAAGGAAAAGAAAACCGGCAGGTTTTCTCCAGCAGGGGGCACTGTTGAACTAAAGCCTCAATCTCTAATCCTCACTTTCCTTTCACTATCGATGAACGTTTTGCATAACAGAGCTGCAAAAATGACCCGGTTTTAATATCTAGGTCGTGGAAAATCATCTCATCTTACAAAAGAGAATATTTATTGACTCAGGAGAGAGTGATATTCAATGCAAGCTGGAGGTAACTGATAGATTGAGATCAGTAATTAAAATTTGGGGTGAGTCTGGTCAGCGGGAAACCGCCATACAGCAACGTGGAGTGACTGCGGCGCTCGCTTGTAAAACTTTGAGAGATAGAGGAAATAATAAGAAGTAAATTAGACAGACTTGAGGTGTGCTTTGAGTTTTTATGTCTAAAGCTTAAAATCTAATTTCTGGGAGGAAATGACCTTCAGGTGAAATCCTGAAACATTTTCATTGTGCAAAGAAATTTAAACAATAGTTGGAATGTGAAGCAATTAATTTTTCTTTTTGGAAAATGTATCTTTAGAGGAAACTGTAAATGCCACTGGAGAAGCAAGAGTGAATTTCTGACATCCTTGTAAAAATAAATCTTTTGCAGTTCTTACAAGGTGTGTGTCTACACAATGCTTTGCAAAACTGTCCGACATTACAGCCATGAAATCACCCAACACAATAAAGCGCATAATTGTGAACTTGGAGGAAAATAATACTTGGGTTTTAACAAATTGTAAAAAGTCTCTGATGATCTTAGGAAGCTTCATGGAGGATTGGCAGCAAGGCCAATGCTGAAGGAAAAAAACAAAGGTGCTAACACCAAAATAGACCAAAATTAAACACATGATCTATAGACTGACTCTGCACATTACACTTAAATCTGAAACATGATGGTGGCTGCATCATGCTTGGGATTCCTTTTCTCACAGTTCTTCAAGAAATTTTTTTGGGAAAATGTAACAAAATGTAGGATCTGTGTCGGTAGCTCCATTTCCATAAACCATAAAATTGCACAAATTGGAATTACAAAAGTAAATTTGTTGCATGAAAATACAAAAAAAAAACTCACGTTTTTGTATAAATACTTTTTGCGATAGGATAATGTGGTTGTTCATCTGTATTAAAATTAGTGTATTTCACAGAACTGCAATGGAAACAAGTCATGTAATCAACAACTGGATGTTACTACTGGTGGAAATGACAAAGAAGACAACAGGAAGCGATTGGAGGATGGTGGTGCAGCGTGTTTTATTTAACATAAACACCACAAATGCAAAAGTGTGGTTTTTTGACATTAGCAGAATATCAGAAAAGTTTTCTGCATGTTAGTAATGGAAATGCAGCCGGAAATGTAAATTGCTGCACAGACACAGTCCATCCATCCTGACTAAGAATATGAGGAAATATCAGTCTCAAAAAAATTATTTTTAGTGTATTTTATAATAAATCTTATAAAAGAAGGCTTATTTTTACACTTTATTCAAAGATTCACTTTAAACTCATACCTTTTTTAAATCTCACCCAAAGAAGAGACATATTTTCAAGATGAGACACGATGCTGCTAACGCTTCCTCGTAAATCAGATGGCCCTTTGTCCAATTTATCTGACAGTGATGTAACAGTTACTCCTCACTACACCAGAGGAAGGATTTGTAAGGAACGCCTGATCAATGAGGGTCTTTAAACCGAGCCGTGTGACTGGAATACCGACAAGGTCCGCTGAGGAAAGCTCAACTTGGGGTCAACAAGTCATTAATTTGCAGGCTCTCCGAGTTAGTTAGCCACAGGCAAAATAGAAAAATATGTCTTTACCCACAAAGTAGACAAGTTCTCTGGGTTGTATTGTTTCAAGGTGTTAATATAAATATCTGAGGTTTCTGCTAACCTCTCTAGCACTTTGGAATCAACTTTGCCTCTTGCTTTCAGAAGAAATGCTTCTGTTTCCGTCAGTTCTGCTGCCTGCAGGTGATAAGTGACCCCTTGGCAAACTGCACAAACTCTTTATGCTTCATGTTTCAGCAGCGGAAAAGATCTGTCAAGGTCTTCTGTCTGCAAAAACCTCGTCTCAGAGACCTGCCAGGGGGTAGGTTCAATCAACAAACATTGACTCTGCCGTATTGTTTGAATGTCGCCAAATTTTGGTTTGATATGAGGAACTGAAGTGATGCAGTATTTTAGTTTGGATTTGTTGTGAGGGGCATTCAAATCAATCTACATCTAGAAAAAACTAAAACAAAAGGTGTCTAAACTTTTTTTTTTTTTTGTCATTTTAGGAGTACTTGTGAGCCATAAAACTAAAATCACAAAAAGTTTTATTCTGATATTAAAGGTTCAAGATAAATTTCTGTATCTTTCTGAATTTCTAAATTAACAAAAATAGATTAATTTAAGAAATATTTCAACATGTGTTGATGGGATTTAAGTAAAAACGACTTGAACCAAACAATTGACTGCGCTGAGCCGTTGCTGGTCCATGTTTGGCCCCTTTCTGCAGAACGAAGAGCGTGTCAGCAGGTTTAATGACATTCAGAAGGTTGAAACTGAAAACAAGGCAGACAATACAATAAAAATCTAAATATGTGCAGCATAAAATGCACTTTTATACAGAGTTTCTGCTGAATAACATCCTAAATTTAATACCAGCGCCATCTTGGATCCCGGGTAATTTGCATAACAGTCAAACACGCGTTTGTGGACTACATATAGCACAAAAACAATTATTTAAAATTATTTATTTCGCACATACTGGCAACGCAACTTTAAACGAAAGAAATATGCAGCAATTACCTTTTTTTCTAAGTTGTAATACCTGAAAGGAACACATGAGGGCGGGCTTTCCCCGTTTTTCTCCTAAATGAATGAAATTGGCAGAAGATCTGCAACTTTTTACACCTGTGAAATAAATATCTGCTTTAAGCAGATATTTATTCACTTATTTGATTAGGTCAGGGTACATTTATCAACAATTATGCAATTTATGTCCGGATTTGGCTTAACAGCTAAATTTGATCCAAACAAATTGAGCTGGTTTCGTTTGAGCTGCCTTGGTAGAACTTCAAAATGCCACGCAAACCAGTTATTTGAGATTTTACATAAAATAAGCAGCCTGGCTTCACATTGTCTCACTAATTTTAATTATTAACCAACATGTAATGACTTAAAATGGATTTATTTTATTCACGACCCCTTCTTTACTCCTTTATCTTTCATTAGTGCAGCTGAACTTTGCTCTGATCCAGATCCAGTTCAAAGAAAGAAGCAACTTAGTTTTTAAAAATCCATTTTTATTTCAAAGCCTCACTTGAGTCTCCATAAAAATGCTTCACATCATTAATCAGGTATGCACCTTGTGTGCAGCTGCCTGTACATGAGTGGACTTCAGAGAGGAAGATTCAGCAGAAGGCGCATTGTTATGAATAACAGTGAGGAGATTCAGCAAAAACGATGCGATTAAAAGGGAGAATATTTGAGAAATGACAGCTCTGGATTCCTGTTTGCCTCAGTGGCAGAAAAGGAAACTGTAATCTAAGAAGAATTTAGTCTGAAGATTATTACTGAAGGTCACAGGATAGATATGTGCATGATAAATCTCCTTAAAACTACAGGATTTATTATGGCGAAGAAAGTCCACTTCCTGTCAGTGAACATATCAACAAAATGTAATCAGGTATGCAAATCACAAAAATCACTGTGAGACGGAGCTATTTTATTATTTAAAGTAGGATTCTTTTCACTTTTTGCATGACGCTGACACTTTTAATTTAAGGCTGAAACGATTAATCGTGATTAATCGGTTAATAAAATAACCGTGAACTAATTTTGCAATAACTTCATTTAAAAAACAACATATTTAGAGCGGGAATTAAGTCAAAAACATACATATTTTGTATTTAATATTTAAAAATAAACTGTGTCTGTGAATATATTTTAGCCAAAACTCCTCAAGTGGCATTTTTAGCTTCACCTGGTTCAAATTTACTGAAGGAATGCCATGTTGTTGCCTTTTTCATGCGGTTCTGTTTTGAAATATAAACACTCAAAAAGCTCCTAATCACATTTATATGAATTTAGTGTTTCGTATATATATTTTTTTTTCATTTTTTACTTTTTAATTCAGCAACAAAAGAGGTAATTACATTTAATAATGTGAGAAAACCACTATTTTATGTCTATACAGTCAAGATTTAATACAACTGACACAAAAAACACTAAAATTTAATGTATTTTTTATTACTATTAACAAAAATTTAGCCTTAAATTTAAACGATTATCCATCTTGAGGAAACTCAGGTTTTTAAAAAGATGGCCACTTATCTAGTCAATCTATAAACAGAGGTGAGCAGAGTGGCCAAAAGTTTTACTCAAGTAACACACATTTTTACTTAAGTAAAAGTACTTACTTACTAGTAAAGACATATTTGGTAATTATGCAGACCAAAATATAAAGTTAAGTGTAAATTTTGGAGATTTTAAGGGTCAACATGACAATAATTCATAGAAGTAGCAAATAAATAAGATAATTTTCCAAAATAATTTATTTAAAAAAAAAAAAAAAAAATTAGAAAACTTTAGAAAAACTGCGGGTTTGTGTCTCTGGTGAATTTTTAGTTAAAACATGTTTGTTTTTCATTCAGTGGGTAGAAAATCCAGAAATTTTACTTATGATACTTCATAACAAAACTACTCAAGTATAAAAATACTCCTAAAAGTAATTTAACTGTAATTAAGTAAAATTAGCAAGTTACTACCAGACTCTGCTCAGTAATTGATAACTTGCATCAGTGGAGTCTAAAAAGCTTCTCAGTTTGACCCTCATATTTATCTGTGAGCATCAAACCACCAGTGCTGGGTTTTTGGTCAGCCGGTAGCCGAGTAAACGGGTCAGACGGAATCAGTCTGAGTAAGACTCAGAAAGAGCAGCTTTCCGTTCAGTCATTCAGTCTCACATACGAGGCGTGAAAGTGTAAAACAAGCAGCCAAATTGCCAAAAAATGACTCTGCTGGAGCGGGAATGGCATCATTCACTCAAATGGAGTGAAGATGACTTTTTCACCGACAGTGAAAGCCATCGTCAGGCAATTCCTCTTTACTCCAGACCAAGTTTAATTATCTTTTAAAGAGGTCTGTCGTAAGTATTACATTATGCAGCGGAGAGATGTTGCATTCCCAGGAGCAGCATCACAGACCGAGCCGATGAATTCCCATCTGGTGGCGCAGATATGACCGTCTGATTTACTTAAAATGCAAAAAAAACAACAACAATGGAGGCCGGGAGGAATTTAAAAATACTTGTTTATTGTGAGACAAACTTGTGGCCTCATTGTGGCCCACCCATCACATCTCAGAGTTTAATCCCACACATTTATCCCGGGCTTTTCATTCCCTGAGCAAAGCGGCTTGATGTTTTGTTTTTCTCCTCCCCAACACTTATTCTGCCAGACGCAGAGCATTCCTCTCCCTGTTTAAACAGCCTCCTGAATTCCTGTCTTGGTAAAATACTCCCATTCCCACTATCACTTCCTTTCTTTGTTTTTCAACTTGGCACCGATTCCTGACTGGACTTCTTTTGCCTCCAAATTACAAAAAAATCTAAAAATTGCAACATTTTCAGCTAATAATCGATTAATCGCTAACTGGAGTAGTCTTAAAAAGACAGTGTTTGCTAAAATAACAACATACTCAGAGTGGTAGCTAAGAAAATTTTACAAAAAATGTATATATTTTGTATTACAGATTTAAAGAAAGCTTTGTAGATATCCAGACACCCACAGGTGGCACAGTTTTAACTTTATTTGGTTCAAATTCAGTGAAAAAGTAAATTAAAATTCCACTCCATTTTCACAGCTGACACAAAAAGATTCATTCAAACTCGGTTTGATTCGACACCACAGTTGCAACATTTGTTACATTTTCAGCTGCTGTGTTTCACTTAAACTTCACTTTGATAATTAGAAAAATCTGTTTCCCTCCTCGCCTGTGGAGGCGCTGCACCAAGAACTAGTGAAGGAAACGACATGAAAATCTCAGAAGAAGAAGAAGAAAAGAACGCAACTTCCTTCTTGGGAAAATGTAAACAAAATCAGATTATAGGAAGACAACAAGTGATTTTTCCAGCTAACTGGATTTGCAGGTTTGTTTTGGTTACATTTACCCAGAATCCCCTGCGCTGTGGTCCACTTCCTGGTTTTGGAGCGGTTTCCGGTCTTCTTTGAGTTCACATTAAGCATTCAAACTGCACCAGAGTTCACTTTAATTGAACTGAGATTGAGGTTTTTGGGCAGACCAGAGTTCATTTTTTGGTCTGCATCAGAGTTTGATTTCACATTTTAATAACTTAATTTCCTGCAGTTGGTCTCAAAGTCCCACACCATCATACTGCCTCCACCGAACCATGTTTGGCTTTTTAAGGAAGAATTTTGAAACATACAAGCATTTTTCTTACTAATATTGCACCATTTAAGTTGATTTCTAACAATTTAGAGAAGCTTTGTTGCAATAAATAAATGAAATAAACTTACACAAACTTACTTTTGTAGTAAATTTATTTCAACAGCTTTAAAAAAATCAAGAACAATCAGAAAAATGATTCAAATGTTGCTGAATGGAGGAGCTATTTGATCTACCACAGCCTAAATTCCCACTTTCACTTTTTTTTCCTATGGAAAGCTGGATTTGGGAAAACCCTCTCCTCCCTCCTCTTCCTCACCGAGCCTTCACATCCGGGTTAGTGGCATTGGTTTGAGCTTCATGCTGCGTTCAAGAGTCAAACCGTAAACTTGTACTTTTGAAGTTTAAAAGTTGTAATGGTGTCTTTTTTCTGTTATTAATCATATAAAACGTATGTAATTTTTAGAATATATCCTGAAGTTATCGCATTAATAAGAAACGCATTAATATTCCAGGTTTATGGAAATTTACGGACTATTCATGCATGGTTTTACAGTAGTTTCATTTTAAGTGTAAAATAAATAACTTTTTTAGCAATAATGTTGTAAAAAATGTCGCAGTTTCTCTTCTAGGCGGGTTTATTTCCTTGACATTTCGTTAGTGTGTGGTGATAGTAGTATCTCCGAGCTTTTAGGGTTGTAGTGAACGCATCACAAGTTGAGCAGCTCAGTTATCCAAAAACGCAGACTGATGATCCAGCTGCTGAACGCTGACATGGATACAACTGCGCCTTTCCACTGAAACGGGACGCATTCCAGCGTGAACTGCGACACCGCGGGGACGCAAACGGCGACGGAAAAACTTTTCCTTTTCGCTCACGACTGGACTCATGTAAACTCGCCATGTCCAAGACCCTGAAGAAGAGGAAGAACCACTGGACCAACAAAGTCCATGAGAGTATCCTTTGCAGGAATGAGGAGGGGGAGCTGGGGCTGGAGCTGAAGGGCGGCGCGGAGCACGGACAGTTCCCGGTCATCGGCGAGCTCCTCCCGGGCAGAGCCGCATGCCACAGCGGGAAACTCCTCCAGGAGGACCTGCTGCTGGAAGTCAACGACACCCCGGTGGCTGGACTCACCACCAGGGATGTCCACGCTGTGGTCAAACACAGCAAAGACCCCGTGCGGCTCAAGTGTGTCAAACAAGGTAAGGTTTTCAATTATTATTTTCCGGCTCTCGCTGCAACTTTGGGAGGTCTTTTCTTCCCCTGACAGCGCTCCTATTGTTCCCCAGAAACTGTTAACTCCTGCAGACTTTGTTATTTTGCATCGCCGCGCTGAAGAAAACCATTTCCCACACTCAGCTCGCTGTTTCTGAATGTTTGTTGTCGTGTTTTTAGCGCCTAGAAGCGATAAGCGGTGGTTTTACTTTAAGGGGGTGTGTTACAATGGTAGCAAGTAGAAAACACAGATTACTGAGGCGCACATAAATCAGGGAAGAATGTAAATAAACAATAACCAGCGTCACACACAGAATATAACCAGTGTTGTTTTTGCTTTAACTGTGGCCGTTTGAGCGTAACATTTCACCAGATTTTCTACTTAAAGGTGTAAAATTTGCATCTTTGTTTTTATATATTATTTCTGCACATTTTATGGCATTGTTTTTTTAAACTTTACCATTGCAAATATTCCGGGGTTTTTTCCTTCAAAATGTCACTTTTTATTGTCGTCGAGCTGTTGTATATGCATGAAATATATACTATTATAGTCATTGCATTGGAAGATATTATTAATTTCTCATTTTTATGTTTGCCAATTAGCACTTTTGGTTTCTATTGCTGTGAAACTCCATCTAGAAAGCACACATACTGCATTCACACTGATGGCGGTAAGTTATGTTGTAGCCACGGCTGCCTTTGGGCTGACTGCCATCCATATTCAGATGATTGTCGCGGCTGAAATCCAGATAAATCGAACCAGATTTTCTTATCTTTTACTGTCCAGTTTTGGCTAGCATGTGTTTGGAAGACCAGGGATGCCGCTAAATACTTCCTGGGTTGTGTACAGACACATTTCAACGCACAAACAGCTGTGAATTACGACTAGAAGTAATTATTCCTTCTCATTTTGGCGCCCCCTTTAGGGTGTCGCCCATATGCGACGCATTTGTTGCACCTTTTGATTTTCACTAATATGTGAGGTCAAATGATAATTCTATTATTAGAAATTGGTCAAAAATGCATCTATATTAGTTTATTAAAAATGTTTGATAGTTTTTCGGTGTTTGAAACCAAATATTTACATAAATTGTATGAAACAAAGTTTTTTTTTCTCAGTCTGACATAAAATCATAACATTAGAGTTACTTAGTTTGGTCAAACTCATAAAAAGGTACAAACTATATTTTCTGGGTTTTGTGCAGTGATGGCTTCTTCCTCTCTGAATGACATTTCAGCTCATGTCTTCCAAGTCAGTGACATCATAATTTAAAGGTACAGTAACATTAGTGTGTGAAAACTTCCAGTTTTAAATAAAGTTTCTGGGTAAAAAAAAATCACTGGTCTAAATTTGTCTGGCTTCTTGCAGAAAAATGTTTAGTCTGATTTAATGTCGGTGAAGAAAAACATTATTTTTCTCTTTTTTAAAAACAAATCATCATTATTTTTGCCAGCAGTAATTAGAATTTTAGATTTAAATTTTCGTTTTTCTTTGCAGAGCAGGAATTGCACAAATCCGGTTTGTGTTGCACCGGCTGCGATAAATTGGATTTGAAAATTGGGAGGAAATCTGTTTGTCTCTTTTCCAACATGCTGCAGAAAACAAAAAGCACCACAAAGCGCGATAAGGCCACAGAAATCTACATGAGTTTATCACAGTTTAGTTTGTGTTTGTTGTGTCTGGGGGGAAATCCTCGGCGAGTTTGCTGGTTGTCCGGACTCTGTTGCTAAAAAAACCCCCCAGCGTAGGTCGAGTAGATTTTGCTTGGCTGGCATTATCTCGTGTCGTGTCACGGACGCTTCCCCTGCCTTTGATCTCAGCTGCTGATCAGACTTGCATTGTGCACCGGAGCCAGGAGGATCTCTGGGATCTCATTTTGAGGTGAAAAATCTTTCAAAGCGCTATAAGAGGCTTTGGATCAAAGTGTCAGCTCGTGTGTGTGTGTTTGCATGTGCTTAGCATCACAACAGAGATTTATTCAAAAAGCATCCAAAGCTTATATCAAATCGATGTTTTTTTTGCCCATGAAATGGTTGCATGTTCCAGCAGCTGGAGAAGTGAGTGATCTGCTCCTGTTTACTCGTTAGGCTGTTTATAGACTTCGGTCTTATAGGAGAAAAAGCAACAGCCATAGAGCTGCTTGCAGATGTAGATGTTTTTCTCATCCAAGCTGAGATTCAGTGATTTCTTTTATCTTAAGGTTTCTCTGAAGCTCAACTGCATTACTCTGTAGTAACCTGCAGCTTAAAAAAAACACCTTGATTTAACTTTTCTTATGCATTACCCTGGTTAACTAGGTAACAAAACATTAAACTAATCAAGTTTTTATCACATCTCAACTAGAAGTAGGTTTCAATGACCTGTTAATGGTTTACACATAGTAAAATATCAGTTTTGCATGAGTGTAACATAATATATTTAATTTGAAAAGATAAATTAAAGTAGTGTTTGTACTGTTGCTAAATATTTCTAATGCAAAAACATAACAGGAAAGAGTAATGGAGTATTACAACCACATTAAGAGAGGAAAAAAATAAAATTGCAAGAATAAATTTGTCATATTTCAACTTATGACATTGTTGTTGAAATATTATGATTTTATTCTCATATTAACATGAATTTATTCTTGTATTATTTCGACTTTATTCTCAGTTTTATTACGTCATTTACTTACAAGTTTATTCTCATAATTTTATAATTTTTTTCCGATTATGGGCCTAAAACTCTGTCATAGGAAAATGATAAAACAAGTGACTGTTTTATGTTTTTAACTTAAACTTTTCTTGACGTTACCATTAACTATTTTACCTGCTAACATTTTATATGTATTTTAAATCCTTTGGTCAAAATCTAATTTTACTGACCAAGAACTAAGATGACTTTTATTGGTTAATTATAGGACACATACTACTCTTAACAGTAGGAAAGCAAACATATCAGGGTTTGCTCCCACTAGTTGATTCTTTACTGTGACTTTTTACGGAGCTCCACTAGTGCCAATCATGTGATAAAAATGATTTCTCCAAGACGATGAACGAAGACGGAGTACATCCCCTCGCCGAGTTGGAAGATGATACTAATTGTATAAAAAATGTAAATACCAAATTTACCAAATGGGTTCTGTAAACTCTAGGACAGTCTACTGGAATAGAGGCGTTTTGGTTAGCTACCCCCAAGTGGAGGCTGTGAACCGCAGCGGCATCCGGCCATGGTTCCTTTGACCCATGTATTTTTGTGTTGGATTACTGCCAACTAAATTGAACTAGTGCCGAAACAAATCTTTAAAAAAATCTTTAAATGACTGGAATAATGTTGCGTTCACATCTCATGCGTCAGGAGCGTCTGGTTTAAATTCAAAGTCTATGTGGAGGCGCGTCGAGGGCCCGTGTAGCGCGGCGCGATTGAAAGCGTTTTGACACCTCAAGCGCGTCCGACAACGGAAAACTATGGCTAGAGCCGCTTTTAATGGGCCTCCACATGGACTCTGAATGTAAACCAGACGCCTCTCGCGCGTGAAACTTGTAGAGTAAAATCAATCAATGAATCAAATTTTATTTTTATAGCACATTTACAGCAAGGCATTTCAAAGTGCTTTACATAATTAAAATAAAAACAGCATGTAATAAACAGTGAGAAAGAGAGAGATTTAAAAAAAATATCATTAAAACGTAAACATTGAGAGAAATAAAAAGCTGTAGAACTTTAGTTGAGACGCCGTCAACTGGGACTCCAACCCTTTGGACTTTAGTCAAAGGGTTGGACAAGGACTCTGACCTCTCGGACCCTCTTTGACAAGGACTCTAACTTCTCAGACTTTAGTCAAAACGCCGTTTGACAAAGACTCCAACCTCTCGGACTTTAGTCAAAACGCCGTTTGACAAGGACTCTAACCTCTCGGACTTTAGTCAAAACGCCGTTTGACAAGGACTCTAACCTCTCGGACTTTAGTCAAAACGCCGTTTGACAAGGACTCTAACCTCTCGGACTTTAGTCAAAGTGCCGTCAAAAAAATGTCAGGCGTCTGACTTCAAAGTGCTCCCGAGTTGAACTTGTTTTTGACGCGCAACACGCATTGGCTGTGAACGCACCATGATGTGTAGCAACGCATCATGATGTTGCGCTTTTCATCCTCAAACTTTTTCTGCTGCCGTCTGCATGTCGGTTCGTCCTGCTGAGTCAGTGGAGCATCCTGCTGTGCGTCGGGATGGAGGAGCAGCAGGATGCAGATGCTTCGCTGTATTTAACCAATCAAACTGGATCGCTTCAGTTTTTTTAATGATGATCCGCGTCGGATGTCATCAGCCCATTGAATGACCGTTATTGACGGTTTGAAACAAAAAAGTCGACTTTGCTGCTGACGAATAAGTGCGGATAATGTTCTGCTGCTTCTTTTAATTCTGCATGACTTGGTGGGATTTTTTTGTCAATATTTGCTCTGAGTGAAGCTAATAAAGCCTGTAAG
Source organism: Poecilia latipinna (assembly GCF_001443285.1). Lineage (NCBI taxonomy): Eukaryota > Metazoa > Chordata > Actinopteri > Cyprinodontiformes > Poeciliidae > Poecilia > Poecilia latipinna. Next base: position 140,041 of record NW_015113326.1, on the reverse strand, counting down.
CTGCTCTGACGTCACTGCGACTAGTCGACATCGACTCAACTTTTGTCATGTTGTAGTCGATTTCAAAAATATGAAGTTGTGGAACTCCTAAAACATTTACATTTCTTGTGACATTTTTCCCCTTTTTAAGCATATTAACAGTTTAAGGAGTTTGGAACCAAAACCAAAAACGCCAATAGCTGCATATTTTATGTCTTGACGCGACCGTAGAAATATCACGTACTCCAATTTGGTTAAAAACCAACATGTAAATTATGAATAATGACTCATGAATTGGTTTTTTTGCCACTTTTGAGCCTCCTGTCAAGGAACTAATCACTGACCAGCTTCCATACGTGGCTGATTTCCAAAGTATCTGCGTGGCCTTTCTGAATAATACATCAAGCTCTGCTTCCAGTGGTTTGCTGCTATATTAAAAGCTGTTGCTTTCTTTCTCTCTGAATATCTTGCCCAAAGTGCCGACTTTAATTTGTCTTCCCCGGAATTAAAAATGCAAGTCTTATTCCTGCTCTGAAACATAAATGTAAGCGGAGGGTTTTTAAATTCTTGGCCATCATTAGCTTACATTGTTTGCATGAGGTTGGGTTGGTTGTTGCTTTTTGGAGTGATCATTAGATTAGTTTGCAATCAGGACATAATTAGGATTTGCGCAAAGCAAAAATGGTCATGGATGTTGTGGATTTGATGTCATTAAAGAATAACGATGCACATTTTCTCTGTGTCTGTCCTTGAATCATCCAACACTTTTCTTTTAAGAGCAAACTAATAAGCTACAGGAAAACCTGAAGGCATCATTAAATGAAATAATACAGTTTGGAGGTAAACTCCCTTCACTCGGGTAGGACTGAAACGATTAATCGTGATTAATCGATTTATTGAAATCATCGACTAAGTTAGTATTCAATTAAATTTGGAATACAGACTTAAAAAAATACTAAATGCTGTAAGAAGAACAAACTGAGTTTTTCTCTTGTTCATTTTAAATTTTTTAGTTGCAGATGCATCCTTTGCTACAAATCAGAAAGAATGCTCTGATGTTTTATTTGTCTTTAAAAAAGGAATTGAATTGTTTGTATTTTTGTGTTTCAAATGTTTTGTAAAAAAGAAGTGGTTAAATGAAAAATCAGCAGTATAAGCCCATTTCTAAATCCGATAAATCGTCAGAATAGCCAATTAATCGATTATCAATGTAGTAAGGTAAAAGTCTTGTTATGGTGACCAGATAGTTAAAAGTTGATCTCTTTCACAAAATATTCACAAATCTGCAAAGACGAGACAAAAATAAAATAATTAAGATCATTTTAATTTATGATGTGATTAATTGATTTATTGCTCACTGCGACAAGTTTGGAAAACAATCCTGGTGTCGAAACTGATTCAAATTTAAACTAGTACTGTTATTGTCAAAAATTATTTCTGGATCTTGTTTATGCCAGAAAACAAACCACGTTAAATTAAATGAGCTTCTCTGTTACTGATGAGGAGAAATCTAAAATATTTAGAGTTAAATTAGGAGCTTGTTGATGGCTACTAAGTGTTTTTTCTGAACTTGCTAATAATAAAAATGTTTAAACCTTTTAAAGGACTAAATTGTTTTCATACAAATAAACTTCTGGCCAGAATTGCAGATGTTTTTATTTTCTTTTTTAAATATTCAAGATGTTTGCAGTACATTTCATTAGCTCCTGGTATCTTTGTGTTTGTTTTTTTTTTTTAATCAAACAAGCTCTAATTAATCTGAATTTTTAAAAAGTATTCATAATCATCTTAAACTGAAAATTAAACCCACTTGCATTAATATTTTATCACAGTAGCGCCACTACTGTGATTATAAGAGACATAAACCAATAAAAAAAATATTCCTTCGTATGTTGCACTAACCAACCAAAACAGCAGTAAACAAGGCCACAGATTGCTGTATTTTATAAGCATAACAAATCTCTCTGTACTCAGTCTTATCCTTGAGTAAACTGCAGAAACGCATCTAGTAAAACATGAAGATGAATTAGTTTCATTCTCAGTGACGTCTGCAGAGTTTGTATTCTGGCTCCAGTCGGGCGTTAGGCTCTTCCTGCTGCTCTCCGCTGTGCGGCTGAGACCCGCGTTCTGATTGAGGCGTCGCGCTCGGTGCTGCCGGGCTGCAGCAGGTAAGAGCAGACGTTTCCAGGTTGGCCGGAGGCGATCGCTGTGCTTGCTGGGAGCCCACTCAGAGTTCGGCTGCAGCTGGCAGAAAGTCATTACGGCCGGCTGAGCGGCGGGAGCTGGCCGTGGCAGCACCTCTTGAGTTTTAAAAGGCTGTTTCCAGCCAACTGCGGGACTCTGGTGACAGCTTTCCTGCTTGGTCTGTAAGTGGAGCACTTAGGTTGTCAGTGAAATATCTTGGGAGAGAAATATTGCCGGGAAAGCAGGTTACAGGTGGCGATGCTGAAGAACCGTTTTGTGAGATTTCTGCAACGCAAATGTGAAACAATGGATTAAAAAAAAAAAAAGATTCCAGCTATAAACTTGTTTAAGTCCTGTGCAGCTTCCCTGTTCGTTTTGGATGACATCCCACAGCATGATCCGGCTACCACCGTGTTTTACCATTGGGATGATGTGTTTAGGACAGTGATGCTTGTATAAGCATCACCCAAAATGAAATATTTTTCATATTTCATTTCATATTCCCAGCATCCTGTGGAAGATGCTGGTATTACAATGCAAGGACACATTCTCAAAGTTTGATCAATTTTAAATCTTAACGAAGGTTTAACACTGGAACTGGGAGACATTTTAAATATTGAAAATAAAAACAATAAATAAAATGAATTATAAAGTCTGTCTAAACAAAATTGTCCTTAAAAAAAGGTTTAGTTGAAACAAAAGCACCAGACTGAAGACTTTTATCATCCAGTTTTTATGAGAAAGACGGAAAAGCTATAAATCATGCCAATGGAAATTATTGAGCTCATTTTAATTTAACGTGATTTATTGATTACCATGACAGGCCTATTTGTCAAAAATCTCGACTGTCTTGTTATCACAGCCAAACCTCCACTCACCAGCTCATCATTAATCTTTCTCCATGAACACGACAGACTTGAAGTAGCTTTAGTTTCCTGAAGAAATGTCAGATCACCTGCTGATTCTGAGTCACTGTTTGTCTTTTCTTCACAGCTTGGAAAAACGACAGCATTTTGCTTTTTAATTTTCTTTATTAAACAAAATGATGTCTGCTGCAGCAGCTCAGTTTAAGATGAAGCCGTTCTGTTCACTCCGCCGTGACACGGAGTGAGCTGCGCAGGGAGAGGGTGTGTTTTACGACGGCGCTAAGTTAATGACGTGTGTCCAAGTAATGCCTTGATGGATGTGGGTGATGATGGGTTTGGACCGGTCATTTGAAACATGGGACGGGGCGATCCCTGACAACTTGTGTGCAGTTTGACACACATGCTGCTGTTGGCAGTGCAGTAATGATTCCTGCAGTCAGACTCATCTGTCATCTTGTCAGAGTCCCACTGAGGGTGTAAAGTTGCACCAGCGATTGCAGCATAGATAGCGTGGCACATACACAGCTGTTTAGAAAGATGCTGCGCTCCGGAGTGTGTGTGTGTCTGCATCCCTGGAGCTTTCGTTCCACTTACCACATCCTGTCCAATCATGCTTGACAGAGGTTCGGTGGTTGTCTCTCAGGACAGTTATGCTCATACAGTAGCCACCAGCTTCCACACACGTCGCAATTTTTCTCTTCTTGTCGATATCAGCCAGCTGTTTAGGTGTTAAGCTGACTGAGCGGCCAAAAGCTGTGGGCTTTATCTCTCTGCGTTGTAGACAGTACCAACTTTCAGCAGTGTTTGTCTTAGTTTCAATTTGGAGTGCGCTATATAGACGGTATACGGTAGAAAAGATAGAAATTTGGCCTACGATAGAGATCTGTAGTTTACCGGCTAACTGCGGTGATGCTTGTGGATGAAGTAACCGGCCGGCATCAAAACAGAACAGCAGAAGAGCTCATTAAAAAGGCAGATGGAAAAACGGAAATTATAAGGACATGGTTCAGGTTTAACCTACGAGGTGTTAGTTCGACGCTCAGAAGGAGCGCAGCAGATGTCGCGGTCAGACAGCAAGGAAGTAAGGAGTAAAAGCACACACAACATTGGTGCCACCCCAGCCAGGACGCGCACGAGGAAAGGCTCACCGAGTCCAATGAGCCCCATCTCTTATCCCTCCTGCCGTCTTAGCGTGATGCTCAGGAGGAGCACGGCAGATGTCACGGTCCTTTTGATGTTTGAGTGACATCTGCCGATCGGGGAGCAAGGAAGCAAGGGGTAATGGTGGACTCGGGATTGGTGCGACTCCCACCGGATAAAGGCATGGGGTCAAGCTCACATTGGACCCCGTTTCTTACCCCTCCTGCCGTCTTGGCGTGATGCTCATGAGGAGAGCAGCAGATGTCACGGTCGGACAGCAGGGAAGAACCTTACGGACTTTCCAAAACCACAAAAATAAAACCTTGTAAAAGCGTACAAAAAGTATGTAATTTTTTTCGTTTCTGTTGTACATTTTATGCAAATCATATATATATCTTTACCGCCATCCATCACAATTCATATTGTGAAATGAATTTTATGCCATATTCCATAAAATGTTTGACTATAGTCATGAAGTCTCATTTGGTCAACACTTTTAATGCAAAGTTAAGACTTTTAATGGACTTTTAAAGCAAGTTTTAATGCAACTTGGATTTAAAACTTGCATTAAAATTTTTAATTCAACTTTTAATGCAACTTTGCATTAAAAATATCATTGTTCCCTAAATAGCACTTCATGACAAGTCATAAACATTCAAGAAGACGGTGTCGGTCAGACGGTCAGTCTTATGCACAACCCTTCAGATAAAGTGTTGCCACCTATTTTAATTAGCACCGTTTACAAATATTAATATTTACAATCAAATCCTTTTTGTTCCTTTTTAAATCTGTCATCTTCTCCAGTTATTTACTCAAACATTTGCTTAAAAACCATATTTAAAGTTAAACGTTTACTTCTGCAGAGCCGACTTGTTTCTTGATGTGAGGTAAGTGATTATTGTAGCATTTCTGCAGAGAGTCTGAATTTTAATGAACAGCAGAAAAGCTCATACAGTATCTTGTTAGCGGATGTTTTGACAGTTAAGCTGTCAAAGCAGACGCTATTTTCAGCGTTAGACAGTGACTGAATCTTTTACATCAAGCTCTACATGCAGGTAATGTTGCTTTGAGTGTCTGTGTGTGTGACATTTGTTTAACAAGAACACTTGTTTGCCAAGCAGCATTTTTTTTGTTTCAGATCTCAGTGATGTCTCTTTACTTCAGAAATATGTTGGCAACACATCACTGCTGTCAAGTTGTTTTTCTTCTTCTTCTTCTTCTCTGTCAAATCCACCCAGATTCAGAAAGTGGAGCAGCACATAGTGAGCAACATGCAGCCAGTCAACCCACAGTTCAACTTAAATGACCTCCAGCTGCTTGTGACATGAATATAAATGAGAAATAAATGGGATATTTTCTAGGGAAGATGTTGGTGAAGGTGAAATTGGTTGAAGGGAAAATGAACTCTGTGGCCCCAAGCAGTTGTTGCTGATTCACCAAAAAGACGAAGATCGATATGTTTCGGCTGACGCTTCGGGGTTGGTCCGACTTTCTCTGCTCGTCTTTTCACCAAACAGACTTTTTATGTTCAGTTTGGTTCATTAACCTTTAAATTTGGGAGATTAGGTGAGTGTTTTTTTTTTTTTTTTTTTTTTTTACAGAAAAGGATTTATGCCACTGAACAAAAGAATTGACTTTAATCTCAAAATTCTGACTCTTTTCTGAGAAATGTTTTTTTTTTTCTCAGGATTATGACTTTTTTTGAGAATTCTGATTTTTTTTAGAATTCTGCATTTTTTTTTTTATTTTTTAGACTTCAGAATTTTTTGAGGATTTTGTTTTTGAGAATTTAGATTTTTTTGTTGAGAATTGTGATTTTTATCTTTTTATTTTTGAAGAATTCAGATTCCCCCCTCTACCCTCCTGAGAATTCAGATTTTTTTTAAATTTTTTTTAGAATTTATATTTTTTGATGATTCTGATTTTTTTTTTTTTTTTTTTTTTTTTTTTTTTTTTTTTTTTTTTAAAAATTTTTTTTTTTTTTTGGGAATTTTTTTTCCTGGTTTTTTTTTTTTTTTTTTTTTAATTTTTTTTACC